>NW_017098176.1:207998-212784 GCF_001412225.1 Nicrophorus vespilloides
ACCTTCTCCACAGCTCTCAGCTGCAGGTGAGGATTCAGCAACAGGAACAACTGAAGCGGTAACTGCAACAGCGCGGAAAGTAACCAGAATCCGGCTAGCTCAGGGATCTGCATCCATTTAACACTTAGAAAATTGTAAATAGCATTTAACAAATACAGTTCTCACCTTGTCACGCAGATTTCCCTCAAAGCCCAAGTGCAGACGCATTACCTCTATGACGACAGTCAATAAACAAACAGTGGTCATGACAAATTTAACAAAATCGCTGTAACAGTGGAACTGATTTTTCTTTTTAATGTATATAAATTTATGTTTTGGAGCTATTTCCAAAGTTACCTTATCATAGAATAGCACTGACATGACGATTAGCCAAACAGGAACGAATATTACGTTGAAATAGAGCCCCATTTGCAGGGGCAAATTTGACATCACCTCATTCTCTACAAAAACAATCAAGAAAATAATTTACTATATAAATTCGTTTTGTATTTCTCACCGTTTATTTTCCTGTAATCCACTCCAGGAAAAATCCTTTGCGCCAGAGTATCCTTCCAGTCCATTTTTGTTTTGTTTATCTGTTACCATGGTTTTCAGCATACAAACAAATCGCGTCATCGTACGATTTACATTAAAATAGATATTGTTTTGTGATAAGATTACACAATAAAATGGACGACGGCGAGATGTGCTCCTATGAAGAGTCCGTTAGTTAAATTCGCAAATTAAACCGGATTTTATTAATTTATTTTTTTTTAATTTCAGGGCTCTGGAGTTTCTGCTGATCAATTACCCTGAACTCACCATACAAATTGATTATGCTCTTGACCACAAGTCCACTCCAGTTTCAATACACGATGCAAAACTGATGGTGAAGGAAGCCAAGGATCTGATGCTTGATGATGGACTTGATGTAATGGAATGGTATATAAATCAATTAATTATAGTTTAAATTTCTAAAATTTTATTTGAAGTTTCATTATACATAGATTGCATGACAAAATCATGAGTGGTTTATATTCCATCTACAATGTAGAAGATGCAAAGGTGTTTGAAATTTGCAAGGCTTTTAATCGGAGGGATCTCAGTTTGGAGTTGCCAAGGGCTTGCAAACATTTGGACATCCCAGTACCAGCATCAGTGAGAGCCTGAATAATATCTAATTGTTTTAGCATACATTATTATTTAATTCCAGATTGTTGAATTGGCTAGCTTAGATGGAAGAAGAACACCTCAAGAGAAAATGCAATGTTTATGCTCATGCTATGATCTGATCTACGCCGAGCTTAAGATGGCCCTCATCGAAACCTTTGAGGATGACGCTCATTGGATCCCTTGTCTCAACAACGTCGATGTGGTGCCTGTGATCATCAAGGTGATAATAGCGGCGAAACCGAAGCATCTCTACAGCAATCTAGTCTTCATACAAGGATTCCTCCTTGGTCACCAATCCACCACAGCAGAGTATGCTTTAATTTTTGTAAAATGAAACATAGTTCTTTTCATCATTATTTTTGCTTGTAGATTCATACTGCAACAGTTTGAGCTTGCCTACAATCATCTCAAGTGCTACACTTTGGGAAAACAGGGCGCTGCTATGGTTACCAATGAGTTGGATCAAAGGCAGTTCCATGAAATGGTCACAAACACAGCAGAGATGAACTCCAACACTGTCAATGGTTTCAAAATGAGGCGAATTGCAGAGCTGATCAATCAATCACACAAGCAGGGGGACCAAATCATATGAGAAACTGCACGCACTGCAGTGGCGTACATAGGCAGCGTACATCCTTAGTACATAGGCAGCACCAAGCGCGGCGCCACATATACCAGCAAATATTGGCCCTAAATAATTTGAAATTTTAAACAATAACTAACTTTTGCATAAATGTTGCCTATATTTACTTTATCCTTTCAAATAACTTTTATTGATGCAAATAAGTTTAATTATTATTATTAAACATATTAGTCTCTTTTAAGTCTTGTATTAATAGTGATTAGTTTATTAATAAGTGAGTATTGTTAAATTAGTAGGATAACAGTGCATATTAAGGTTATGTTGCTTTGTTTTGGTGTAAGGTTCCATCTGCACGACTAAAAGCGAGTCAGTTCTCCAATCTTTGATTTTAATTTATGAGAGTGGGGGCAAGCGCAGCGCTATAGTTTTGTTTACTTTCGAGAACGGCGATGACTATTTTCGACGCCATTGTTTCTGAAACGTTGGTGATCTGTGGTACAGTGTTCAATTTTTGAAATTATCCTAGTTTGAAAAACGATATCTCAATCTGATAAATCATTTAGCAGTTATCCCAGTTTGATTCGCGATATCTCAATGTAATAAATGCATAACCTATATTTATTATCATTTATTTTTCTGTACAACAATAAATTACATTTCTTTTTGGTTTGCCTGTATTGATTTTGGTTTTATTTTAGAAATACATCTCAATAATTTATAGACGTATTTATTTCCTTATCCACTCTAGTGCCCTAGGTCTGAGAAAATGTTAGGTTAGGTGAAGTTGCCCTAAGGTTTTATATTTAAAAATATATACAAACAATTTTGTTATATGGGCATTTTCATATCAAGTGGTCTAGGTCAAGTTTCGGTTAGGTTTTTTTTTAATAACATAAAAACAATTTGGTGTATTTTAGTCAGACTGGCGTTGTTATAAAAGTGGCGAATTCATTAACTAGCGACTTAGCGATTTCTCTTATGCGCAAGCTCACATCATAAAGCTCATAAATTTGGTTCGGATGCTCGAACGTCTTGGAGGTGCCACTCAGTGCCACTCGATTTCCAAGGGCACGCCACCACACAACGTCTTTAGTCTCCTGATATCGTGTTTCAAATTGGGATAATTGCAAAATGATAGTACAAAAATAGAAGACAGTACCATAGGTGAATGGGGTGAAGAACTGCTGCAGATTGAGCTTGGGATTGCGAGAACGAAATCTGTATCCAGAGTGGCGGCTGGAAGTCGTACACGTAGACGTAGAAGGTGGTCGGGGTGACGTTGTCCTCGGTGCCAAAGTTGTATTCGGACTTGGTGAAGCGCGATCTGAAGGATGAGCAGTTGTGACCGGTGTAGATGGGCTTCTCGTCCTTCGAATTGTCCCTCTTCACGGTGATGTTCATTTTGGCGGGAACCGAACAGTTGATGGCAAAGTCAGCGTCAATGTCCGGCTTCGTTGGCGAATTCCGGAAATTGATCTGCGTGTAGTGACGGTCCTCCTTCTTGGACAGATTGAACGTGAACTGGTAATCGATTGTGAGATCATCTGTAAATGCACAATTTATTTAGATTGAACCGTGCGTTCACTTTCAGAGATTTCTATGAATGAATACTTACAGTAGCAGAATCCTTTGTTTATGGGATCTTCGTAGAAGTGATTCACTGCGTCGCACTTCTGGCAGTGATTTCCGACCAAACCTTTGGTGGTGCAGTAGCACCTACCGCTCTCCGGATGGCATTGGGTTGCTTGTCCGTTGCACTTGCACGGCTGACATTGTCCTCCGTCCGAACCCCAATACCCTTGGACGCAGCGTTCGCAGTGCGTCCCCCACCTGAACCCACGACACGGAAGGCATTCGCTAGTGTTTCCACGGCATCTGGCGTATCCGTTGCACTGGCAGAGAGGGCAATTGGTGAAATGCCACCTCTCCGAAGGGCACGTGCTGGATGACAAAGATTGCGTGTGCAGGGTCTGACCAGCGTATCCACCGGGCATGCACTTTCCCAGTCCTGTACTACTCCCATCGTCGCACCATCCGCAGGCTGGGTCTTCTCGACACTGGGCGCAGGTTAAGTAGAAACTGCACTGTGATTTCTCCTCGTTACCGTTGCTTCGGCACTTGGTGCTGACCGTCGTCCACTCTCGGCAAAGGCCGTACGGGAAGCTCGAGATGTAGGCGTTATTGTCCACGCAACGGCGCTCGCTCTGACACCAAATACACGTTTCCTGGGTGCAGTCCTGACAAGATCTGTACTCGGAGCAGACTCGAGGACACTGCTGTCCGTGGTCTATAACCATCACATTGGTCTGGGTCTGATTGTTTCTGGTAGTCCGCGGAGTATACGTCGAGCATTTAGCGCTTTGATAAGACCATTTACCTGAGTAAACATTATTAATTAATAAATTGATTAATAATTATCAACTAACTTCGGATACTTACAATAGTAAGTTTGAGCCCTGCATGCTTTACACGTATGCAACTTATCGCACATCGGTCCCACATCCAACGGGCATTGGTCCAAAGAGAAAATAGGGAGGTTCTTGGAATCCTTGCACGAATCATAGGCGCACACTAAAATACAATGAAAATTTAATTTAACATTTTGATGAATTGATTTTATAACTGACCCGTCTTGCACCAAACACATTTTCTGGTTGTGGAAACGCAGGTGGCGCAATCCTCGATCACGCTGCAAAACTCCATATCCTCGAAGAACTTGTGACCAATGTAGGTAAATTTCATTTCCGGACAATGTAGGATGACGGAATCGGCACTACTGAGTTGAGTCCTCGGCACATCTTTAATGTTGATGCACCTTCCATTCTTGTGGTCCCAAACGCACTTCACTCCGGGTCTGGTGTTCAAGCAGACGTTATGCGCTCTCAGATGATCGCAAGTACCTGGTGTGTACTTGAGGATGTCCGAAAGCATCTGACCATCGAAACCTCCATAGATGTAAAGAGATCCCTTGAAAATGGAAGCCGAATGTCCGAATCGCGCTAGATCGGATTGGATCGTCTCCGGAGCGTGCATCGTCTGCCAAGTATCGCA
>NW_017098176.1:212806-215389 GCF_001412225.1 Nicrophorus vespilloides
GCATTTGGCACCGGTGCTGTGGGTGGTATCGTTATGGCTGTTACCTCCAAAGACGATCATCAAAGTGGGAGAGATGAACGTAGCGGTGTGCAGGAATCGGGCACTCGGTGCATCCGTCAGAAATGTCCACGAGCGATTGTACGGGTCGTAGGCGTATATATGTTTGCTGAGCACCTGAGCGAATTGGTTAATTGAAACCACGCCTCCGTACACGTATATCCTTTCCGTATAGTAATCCCAGGCGGCGGTGTGACCGTAGCCGCCCTTCACCGGATATCCGCGAGTCTTCACGATGTGCCATTCCCTCGTCTCGAAGTAATACTCTTGTACTGTATTCAGGTATCCCAATTCCGGTGAATGTCCGAAGATCACCACCATACGATCATCCTTCTTATTACCGATGTTTGCGACGACGGTCGCCGTGTGTCCTGCGGATTTCAGAGGTCCGCACAGAAGGATGCTTCCGTTACAAGACTCCGCCTTTACTGTGATGTTTTCCCACGATTGGGCGTTGATGTCGAGCGCCCACAGCTCAGAGGTGGGACCTCGATTTCCGCAGATACCTCCGTACAGGAACAACTTGTCGCCGTAAAGAACAGTCGAGTGGGCGTACCGTATGTGTGGACCGTCGTTCAAGTGCGGAGTCTCCCACACGTTACCTTTGACAAGAAAACATCGATAAATATAAATTGCCCAAGCGTAGAAATTGATTTAAATTACCATTAAAATCGTAGGTGTAAAGCATTTTTCCTTTATTGTAACTCTCGCCGGAGATGATGTAGAGGGAATCCTTCCACACGGCCGCCCCATGCGACGCCGATCCTAATCCGACGACGTAATTATCGGGGAGTATACTCTCCCAGTATCCTTTGGATGCAGGTTGGGAGCAGTCGGAACCCCTGAAGCTTGGATTGCATTTACAGCCGTTCTCAAGTTCACAATTTCCCCGCTGATCGTGGGCGCCGCAATTGTTCGGACATTTCTCCAGGTGGCAAGCCTCGCCGGTCCAGTGATCTTAAGAGCAAATCAAAAGAACGTCAGAAACGAAGATTAAAAGAGGTGTATTGTCTGTTTACCATTGCAAGTGCATTGACCATCGATGCAGAGGCCGTTGCCGGAACAGTCGACGCCGGAAACGTTGGACGGACACGCGTTGAGACGATATGTGATGTTGAAACCGGACATGTTGTAAGCGTCATCGGAGAAGAAATGGACGAGGGCGTTACCAGATTGGGCCACAACCTCCGGTATTTTTCTGATGCGATAGGCGTTGTTGTACATGAGGCCGCTGAAGACTGCTAGAAGAGGGGAATTGACGCTGTCACCGTCGTAGATGTACAGGTGATCCCAGCCGCACTCTGTTGCAAATTCCTCCAGGTGAATGGTGATGGAAGCGTTCGGAGCGTCGATCAACCAGCTGCATTTGGTACTGATCGAATAGTTTCCGAAACCATCGTGGATTGTCCCATTCGATGTTCCCAATCTGCAAAATTCGATTACAAACTTTAATTCTGAAGGTGAACAACCTTTGCATAAAAGGAAATAATAAACTAAATTACAATAGATGTGGAAATTTTTTAAAAACAAATAGTGTAAAACTTAAATATATAAATTTGGAAAATCTAATTTAATTCAAGTGCGCATGAAGAAAATAAAAGAAAAAAAAAACAAAACAAAAACTAAAACTTTTTACAAAACAAATATGAACTTTGAGATTCGAGCAGGCTATAAATAAAACACTGCTTGCTTATCCATAGGAATGAGATCAAAACAAATTACAAGATGATGCTCTTACCTGACTTTCCCACCACAGAACTGGCACTGGGAACCCTGCCATCCATCGTAGCAAGCACAAGTCTCGTTCATGCAGATCCCGTGGCCCCCACAATCCTCAGGATCCACGCATTTGGTCTGCACCTGTTGCAGACTTCCGACCACAAACAGTAGCACACCCAGATATATGAACAGATCCATCGATTTTTGCCTGTACTTGGACTTGAAGAAGAACAGGAACATCTGCAGCATCTCCAGCATGGCTCTCTCACTGTGCTCTGCCTCTTTCACGTCCTCCTGCACTCTATTCTATTTCGCACTTCTTTTCGCTCCTTTGATTTGTTTACTTTCGGGAACGGCAATATCTATTTTTAGGAAGCGAGTCAAAACCCCAACTCTGGAATTGGAATTGATGAGAATGCGCAAGCGCGTATAGTTTTGTTTACTTTAGAGAACGCAGATTTGTTTACAAGCTATTCAAACACTAGTGCGCATGCTCATAAGCGATGTAGACAAATATTTCAGGTTTTAAGTGCTTGAAGTGCCCATGCGCAGAAGTGAATCCATGAATATTTTAAGATTTCTCCGACAGATGGCACTGGAGTGCCCAGGGGACCAAAGACCTTGTGTGGTGGCGTCCCCTCGCAGGGAGACCAAGTCATATGAGAAATCTGTTGTATAGCCACTTTCCAGTCTGATCGAAAAAACATTTGTGAGGACTATAAGGTAGGATAATTTTAACTAATTTGTTTTAAGCTATTTAGAATTTGTATATCCAAAAATACAGATATTGTACTGAAAATACTGCAC
>NW_017098177.1:0-15778 GCF_001412225.1 Nicrophorus vespilloides
CCACCAATTTTGTAACAAACTGTTTTTTGAGTTGACCAGCTTCCATTTTTGACTACAAAATGATACTATATAAGAAGCATTTGTTAAATCGATTGGCATAGTTTCTTCTGACAGCAGAACCAGCACAACTCAACAATGAAATTCGTATGTTTGAGAAGGATTTAATTTAGTGATTATTATTAATTGTTAACATTACAGATCATTGCTTTCGCCGCTCTCGTTGCCGTAGCTTTGGCTGCTCCACAATACAAGGAAGAGAAGGATGCTTATGTAGTCAGACAGGAAGTGGATAACATTGGTGTTGATGGTTACAAACAAACGTAAGATTATCATCGATTATTGATTTAGTTCAGTAGTTTATACCATTTAAATTGTTTTAGTTATGAGACCAGCAACGGAATCTCCGCCTCTGAGCAAGGACAAGTTATCAACGCCGGCCAAGAAAACGAATCTATTGCCGTTAAGGGTGAATACAAATACTTGGAGATGATGGCAAACCTACACTGTTACCTATGTAGCTGAGAGAATGGTTTCCAACCACAAGGAGCTCACATCCCACAAGCTGAACATTAAATATCGAATTGATTATGTATATTTGTATAAAATTATATATTAAACTTATTTATTTCATCATAATAATTGTAGTTTTGTATTTCCATTATTATCCTCAAATACTTCACATTTTATTATTTATGAATAAATTTTTATTAAACTATGTGAAATCTAATATAAGCTTATTCATTCATTATTAGAACATTGTCTTCTTTCATTATGAATTTAACAAATGTTCTGTTGCTTTTTCCTATATTGAAAAAAATCATATGAATCCTGAAGCATTAACTTCAGAATAATGAGAATATTATATATTTTACCATATATTAACATAATTCCTAAATGAAATATGTATTTCAAAATTATATGTAATACATTAAAAACAGTTATCAAAAATTTAGAACTAGTGACTGCTCTAATTTTGATATATTTTGAGAATAATCGAAGGTAGTTGAAATAACTATAACAATTATTTAATATTGAAATTATTGAGAGTATTTGAAAAGCAATTCTATTCTAGATAATTAAAAATTAAGCAAAAACTAATATTATATTTTACTGTCTATTCAGTATATCCAAATCACTATTTAATTATCTCATATAATTATTTTATACATATTCATTTCTTAAAATATAAAACATTACTAGAATAAATTTAATTATCTAACAATGTGAAGAAATAATTCATAATTATTAATATAATTGTAAATAATTATATAATTTACATTCCTGTTATTTATTTTAATTGTATGTGTAATTAACAATTAATGTAATTTATATATTTCATTAATGGTAACATTATAAACTTTATATTAAAATTAAAATTGAAGAAATGTCGTCATTACATTAAAAATGAATTAATCAATCAAATCATTTTATTATCTAATGTAATATAGTTTAGTAAAAGTATCGCTAAAGGCCACCAATTTTGTAACAAACTGTTTTTTGAGTTGACCAGCTTCCATTTTTGACTACAAACTGATACTATATAAGAAGCATTTGTTAAATCGATTGGCATAGTTTCTTCTAACAGCAGAACCAGCACAACTCAACAATGAAATTCGTATGTTTGAGAAGGATTTAATTTAGTGATTATTATTAATTGGTAACATTTCAGATCTTTGCTTTCGCCGCTCTCGTTGCCGTAGCTTTGGCTGGTCCACAATACAAGGAAGAAAAGGATGCTTATGTAGTCAGGCAGGAAGTGGATAACATTGGTGTTGATGGTTACAAACAAACGTAAGATTATCATCGATTATTGATTTAGTTCAGTAGTTTATACCATTTAAATTGTTTTAGTTATGAGACCAGCAACGGAATCTCCGCCTCTGAGCAAGGACAAGTTATCAACGCCGGCCAAGAAAACGAATCTATTGCCGTAAAGGGTGAATACAAATACGTTGGAGATGATGGCCAAACCTACACTGTTACATATGTAGCTGATGAGAATGGTTTCCAACCACAAGGAGCTCACATCCCACAAGCTGAACATTAAATATCGAATTGATTATGTATATTATGTATAAAATTATATATTAAATTTATTTATTTCATCACAATAATTGTAGTTTTGCATTTCCATTATTATACCTCAAATAGTATGTTTTAATAAACTATGTAAAATCTAAAGTTGAAGATTATTCTTTTAATATTTATTTTTAGGACATTCTCTCTTCGAGTTGTTTTTTAAATTTAGAAAATGTTCTTCTTTTTCCTTCTTTGAATAATATTTAAGTATACTCAAACGAAAATATGAATCCTGAAGCCACTGATTTTAGAATAAAGAGAATATTATTTATTTTAACATAATTGCAAGAGAAAATACGTATTTCAAAATTGTATGTTATACATTGCAAACAGTTACCAAAACTTTAGAACTATTGACTACTCCAATTTTTCAAAGTATTTCGAAGCAATTCAATCCTAGTTAATTATAAATAAAGCAAAAATGTATGTAATGTTATACGTCTAATTAAAAACTCAATATAATTATTTTGTTCATATAGAAATGTTCAAATATAAAACAATACCAATATTAAATAAACGAACGATGTGCAAAAATAATGAATAATTATTAATATAAATTAATTTATATAATTATATAGCTTGCATTCATTTTCTTAAATAATTGTAAATGTTAATATAAAATGTGTATATTGATAGTAATATGGTATACAAAACAAATGTTACCAATGTATTTAAAACCCACATTTTTAGAATTAAAAATGAAAAAATGTCTTGGTTACAATAGATAACATTAAAAATAAATCAATGTATCAATTCAAATTAATATTCAATGTAAGATATTTTAGTAAAAGTGTCGCTAAAGGCCACCAATTTTGCAATAAACTGTTTTTTGCGTAGACTAGCTTCCATTTTTTAACAACAAAATGATACTATATAATAAGAGTCTATTGAATCTATTGGCATAGTTAGTTCAGACAGCAGAACCAGCACAACGCAACAATGAAATTCGTATGTTTTGGAAGGATAAAATTTATTGATTATTATTAATTGCGAACATTTCAGATCTTCGCTTTCGCCGCTCTCGTTGCCGTAGCTTTGGCTGCTCCACAATACAAAGAAGAGAAGGATGCTTATGTAGTCAGGCAGGAAGTGGATAACATTGGTGTTGATGGTTACAAACAAACGTAAGATTATCATCGATTATTGATATAGTTCAGTAGTTTATACCATTTAAATTGTTTTAGTTATGAGACCAGCAACGGAATTTCCGCCTCTGAGCAAGGACAAGTTATCAACGCCGGCCAAGAAAACGAATCTATTGCCGTCAAGGGTGAATACAAATACGTTGGAGATGATGGCCAAACCTACACTGTTACCTATGTAGCTGACGAGAATGGTTTCCAACCACAAGGAGCTCACATCCCACAAGCTGAACATTAAATATCGAATTGATTATGTATATTGTGTATAAAATTATATATTAAATTTATTTATTTCATCATAATAATTGTAGTTTTGTATTTCCCATTATTATACTTCAAATACTTCACATTTTATTATTTTTTTATAGTTTACTTTGACACGAGTTTTGGCAATGGCATTTGTCATTAAATAATGGTTAACATTTAACATGTAGAATAAAAACTTATTATTTTTATCTTAATATTTATAACATTCGCTTGTTTGAATTTTGTTCTTTTTTGGCTGGTACTTTTTCTTAATTGAATAATATTTAAGTATACTTAATGAAAAATCTAAGGAGTTAATGGTATTAGTATAATAAAGTATATCATATTTATTCATATTTAAACATAATATTATATGTTTCAATATTATATAATTTTTAATTGACAATCAGCAGTAGTTAAAATAAAGAACATAGTTGAAATATTTTAAAGTTAATATCGTTATTATTGTCAATTTCTGCTAAGATATAAAACAATAATAGGATTTAATTAATTTCATTTAATGATATGAAGAAATAATATTTAATAAGTTGAGATTTATTATTAAATAATAAGACAAAAATAATAGTAATATTTATTATTTATTGTTTATTATTATATTATTTAGTTGTATATGGAATTAACAATTAAAGTGAAAAGTATATATTAATATAAATTTATAATTATGTAAAACAAATGTAAACAATGTATTTGAAAACCATATTGTTAAAATTCAAACTGAATTTAAGTAGAAGTGAATCAACCAGTAAAGGTCGCGATAAATCTTATTTCGCAACATTGTTTTGGGAGTGTATACGTGAGTTCTATATGGAATTTCGAGTATAAAAGATGATTCGTCTCAGATGTCCAGCATATTCAGTTGAAAACCACAACGAACAACAACCGCAACAATGAAATTGGTACGTCTCCAACAAAGAGAAATAGTGTTTCTGCGTTCTTGATATTAACAGTGTTTAATATTTAATTTGCAGATTTTAGCTTTCGCCGCTCTCGTTGCCGTAGCTTTGGCTGCCCCACAATACCAGAACGATAAGGATGCTTACGTCGTGAGGCAAGAATTAGATAACATCGGCGTCGATGGATACCAACAAGCGTAAGATTATTTTCAAATCAAATTTTTGATGAAATTGTCTAAATTACTCTTGTTTTTGGTTAGTTATGAAACCAGCAACGGAATCTCTGCCTCTGAACAAGGACAAGTCATCAACGCTGGCCAAGAAAACGAATCCATCGCCGTCCGTGGACAATTCTCCTACGTAGGACCAGATGGTGTCACCTACACTGTAACCTATATTGCCGATGAGAACGGTTTCCAACCACAAGGCGCTCACATCCCAAAAGATGATCACTAAAGCGTTAACTTTGATACAAAAATTAGAATAAATTAAATTATTTTTAGTAGAGTTATTTGTTTTACTTTCATTCAATTAGTTTAAAGTTAAATACTTTAAACAATCATAACACAAGTTTGAAAATAATTTGCAACTTTTCCCCTGGATTTGAAAAGGAGAAAATAATAAATTAATTGAATTATATAGGTTTATCAAATCTATTCACACAGACAATATACTTATAAATATAAACAAATACCTTTTATTTGGTAAACGTCTTAATAATTTAATTTTTATCACATTTGTGGTAATTCACACAAATTTGCCGACTTCTGCTCTAGAAGAACTTCTATTTTTTGGTTCATACAAAAATATTAAAAAATAAAAAAAATTGGTAACTACATCAATGAAAATAAAATATTAGTATTTTTTTATACTAACAATAAAATCCAATGTGTAAACATGAAGGATCTCAAAGATAATTTTGCAGATGTAATTTTAAGGAAATCGTAATTAATTGCAATATATTACATTTACAATATTCACGGTCTATTAATATCAATTATTTTAACCTAATATTTATTAATATACTAAAAAAAAAATATAATTTCCTGAAGTAAGCAATTAATAAGTAATACAGTTGTAAAAACTAATAAGTTTACTAATTCTTTATTTTTCATTATAATTCACTTAAAATGTATTTATTTTTAATTGGGTATCCCTAGAATCCTTTAATATCACAGGTAAATGTGAAAATTGTAGTATATTTCATTGCACCCCAATAAATGTTTACTTGATAGGTAATTTCCGTAGAATTTTGGTAGTGGTAGTTATTATAAATATATATCTTAGTTTTTATAAAATCATGGGATAATCCCAGGATTCCCAGGATAATCAAGAAGATTGTTGTTGGTATTTTGATCCACTCACCGGGGAAGATTTCTATTTGGAGATAACAATACTTCCAACGAAAACTAATGTCTAGATCAGAAACCAAAGATCAAGACGACTGATACACCTAAAGACACGCCACCGTACATAAAGAGATGTTCATCAGCTCCAGACGCATCACCGAAACGTAAAGTTGAAAGCACGAGAAGAGTTCCGTTTGAGGATGAGTATTTGAGCAAAATAGAATTATCTCTTCCGAATGATAACGAGATCTCCAAGATCTCGCAAGAGTATCAGATGAAAACGACCAGGATGATGATGAGTATTCGAAATACCATGTAGTAAGCAGTGCAGATAAGTTGAGAAACAAGGATGCAGATAATCTAAGATTTAAAAAAAATAAATCATGTAAATATTATAATTAAAATTAATATGTTGTATTATTATTTGTTGAACATCACCTGATTTTAAATAAATGTACAAATTAGAAGTTTTTACTCACAGTTTTATTTTAAATTGAGAATCAACTCGATGTTTTGGTATTCTTTGTAGCAGTTCATCATTTTTTTTTTCATTATTTTTGTATGAATTTTTATTTTTTCTTATTTTGATATTAATATGAATACCAAAATTTGATAATTATTATATATATTTCCGTAATTTATGTGAAACGACCGAAGGAATTTTGTCAAAATTAATAAATATGATCTATTTAATAAGTAAATGAATTTATGAAAATAATAAATGTTATTTTAGTGAATAATCCATTATTCTAATTAATAATATTGAAAGACGATCATAAAATTTAAATAAAACTTGGGCAATCCTAGAAGAAGAAAAGGTCACGAAAACTCTTCTTTTGTAATGATGATGTGTGCGGCTTTGTTTTTTTTATTGCTTACGAAAAAATCCACGTATAAAAGACGTTCGAATTTTACGATTTGACATAATTCGTTGAATCGCCAAACCAGCAGCACGAAAATGAAACTGGTAAGTTGGATGGTGCGAAAGAAGCGATGACGACATGCATTAATTGTGTAATTTGCAGATCATCGCCTTCGCCGCTCTCGTTGCCGTAGCTTTGGCTGCTCCACAACACAAAGAGGATAAGGACGCTTACGTCGTGAGGCAAGAATTGGACAACATCGGCGTCGATGGTTACCAACATGCGTAAGTCAACATAAATGCGTGAATTTGAATTGGTGTTGATATGCATTTGCTTTAGTTATGAGACCAGCAACGGAATCTCCGCTTCCGAACAAGGACAAGTCATCAACGCTGGAACTGAAAACGAAGCCATCGCCGTCCGTGGACAATTCTCTTACGTCGGTGCTGATGGTGTCACTTACACTGTTACCTATGTAGCTGATGAGAACGGTTTCCAACCACAAGGAGCTCATATCCCAAAAGATGATCATTAAACGATTTTAACAAATATAATGTAAATAAAATGTGACTGATTTTAAAATTCTTTAAAGAATATTAAATTATTTTGAAATATATATAGTCTTTTTATTGTTTTCAATTGTCGTGTCCCGGGATTAAGATAATCCACAGTGTCCAATGTGGATTATCTCATAGTTATGATCCTACCCAAATATTTAGGGGCAGAAGTGTAACCGTCCTTCGGAATATTCCACAAGTTATTCTAAATAATCACGTACAAGTACCCGTTTTTATATTTGATGGATACGTGAAATATTATTTGTAATAATTAAGAGGAAAGTGGTAGACTTTACAAATATACATACATGGTTATATACATATTGGTTATATAATAGATGATAATAAATTGGTCAGCCACGACACAAGTCGATATACAGATTTTATTAAGAAATAACTGAATTTTATTCTATACAAAAAAATATATTGAACAACATTATATGTATTAAAAATGTACATTTTCTAAATTATCAAATTAATTAGATAGAATTGAGATGCAACTTAATAAGTGGACCAAAAAATAACAGTTTCTTCATTTAATTTTGATGATCATTTTATAGGTGATGATTAATTTGTGTTCACTTTTCTCAAAAACTTATTCTGAAAAATGCAATTAGCAAAAATATTATCAATAAAATAGAACAGATTTTTTTAGCTATTAATTAGTTTTAATTATATAAGATTAGATTAATTCAATCTATCTATACCAGAGAAAGTAATACTTGGGTTAATATAATAGAGATATATAAGTTTGGATAATGACCATACAATTACTGATATAATGTATGTATTACAGAATGATATTAAAAATCATATATTCAAATTGATTGTTAATGAGTAAAGTATCTTCGAACTGTTTATTCAAGAACACAATTCAATCGATATATATTTTAATATTTTTTTTTTAATTTTTTCTATATTTGTTTAAAAAACTGTAATTAATTTGTGGGATAAAATGCATGTTAAACAAGTTTGTAAATATTTATTTCTCTATTTAGGCTAATTTGAGAGAAAATACAGATATTTTTTCTTATTTTTTTCTTAATATATTATTTTAAATTTCTTTTAAATTTTTTGAATGATTGTAGTAATTTCGGTGTTAATTTTCACAAAAATATAATGATTTTTTATTCGTATAAATCTGATACATAAAATGTATTAGTCTATGAATAATAAATGTCAATATATTAAATTAAATATTTGCGACAAATAAATGCAAAAAAATGAAATTCCTAATTTAATAGCGTATATCGAAGATGATTCTAAAATTTTGGTAAAAGTGATCGAAGGTCATCAAAAATTTTGCAACATTTTCTGTGTTGGTGTATTATTATTACTTTTTTAAGAAACATCTACAAGTATAAAAGGTGAACCGTGTAAAATACTCGTCACAGTTAGTTGAATCAACAAACCGACAACATGAAATTGGTGTGTTAAATACTTTCAACAGATACAAGAGACGTTTACTAATTGCGTAATTTGCAGATCATCGCTTTCGCCGCTCTCGTTGCCGTAGCTTTGGCTGCTCCTCAACACAAGGACGAGAAGGATGCTTACGTAGTCAAGCAGGAATTGGACAACATTGGCGTCGATGGATACCAACATGCGTAAGTCTATTATAAACGCGTGCATTTCAATAGGTTTTCATATAAATTTTCTTCAGTTATGAGACCAGCAACGGAATCTCTGCTTCCGAACAAGGACAGGTCATCAATGCCGGAACTGAAAATGAAGCTATCGCCGTCCGTGGACAATTCTCTTACATCGGAGCTGATGGTGTCACTTACACTGTAACCTATGTAGCTGATGAGAACGGTTTCCAACCACAAGGTGCCCATATCCCACAACCAGAATACTAATCAAGAAATATGATGAAAATAGCACTCGACTGATTTTAAAATTATTTGATGAAAATTAAATTATTTTATTGTTTTAAATTGTAATTTTACTACTCTAATTCCAAACCCTTTGTTGCATCCATATTAAATGACTGTTTTGATGGTGACACATCAATCAAATTTGACATTGTCAATAAATTATATGATCAAGTAACCTGGATGCAACATTTAAGCAATCAAGATATTATGAATAAGTAAAGTATTTCTGTGACGACAATAAACTACATTATATTTTACTATTACTTCATATAAATATTTTTAAAATAAAAATGGTATCAAATATAACAATACAAATTTTCGATAATAAACTACTAATATCATCAACTTTCTCATTTTACAAAAATTAAGTTAGAATCACTTTATTAATTATTTATTTATATAATAATACATATTTTCTTCCATTACTAGTAGAATAATACCAGTTCTTAAGAAAAAGTAATATAATTGAATAATAAAAAACTTCTTCATAAATTGCTTCATCGATGCCAAAATAGGCTCTCTGGACTTACAGTTACAACTGTTTAAATATTTTCGTTTAAATATTATATTGATAGTTAAATTAATAACAATTATACTTCTTCATCTTTCACGTAAGTTAAACATTCCTTCCTTTAAGAATTTATAAAGATTTTAGCTTTCCAATAATAGAAAAGTATCAAAGTCTACAATGCATTTTATTTTGCACATTTGCAACCCAATTTATTAAAATATTATTTAAACTAATTATTAGTATTAGTTTTAACATTATTTCAGCATTTTTATTAATCATATAATAGAGAATTTCCGCAATATTATGCAAATAATTAAATTTATTGCACTAATATAATTGAGGAAAAAATTTACTAGAATTATGCAAAATAATTATCTCGAAATTATGTTGTGGATTGTTATATCTAATATATTTTAGTATTTTAATATACTATTATTAGAACTAATTCTAAAGCTTCAATATACTTCATTTGTAGTAACTAATAGCAATAGAAACAGTACCAAAATCTTTATTTCTAAGTCGCATTACACAAAATATTGCATATTAACTTGTATTGATTTGAAGAGGAACTTCCAAAAGTATTGAAATACAACCAGAACACGAGAAACAGATGGAACTATTACAACCAGAACTTCCGAAACCGTTCAAACCACGAAATGCAATAGTATCTGCTATAGTATGAGTATAAATTAATATGAGTTACTGTAATGTTACTAAATTATAAATAAATCATTATATCCCATCAATTCATTACATTACTTAATAAATGCAATTTTTCAATTAACTAAAGATTTACACACAGATTCACATAATTATGTCTATACATTATACAGTTGTTTTCTGATACAAAATAGAGGCAGGTAATAATTATAAATATGTAATAATTTTGTTTAAATAGTGTAAAAAGTTGAAGTATTAACCGTCATTCTTACACATAACTATTAGTAAAAGTGAATCTCTCGAAATATACGACCTTTACATTAGAGTGATTCTCATTATATTTTGCAACCGTTACTTTTTTACCAATAATTTTGTATATAAAAGCTGTGTCGTCTCTACATTTGATCATAATCAGTTGAATCAACAGATCTACAATACAAACATGAAATTGGTGCGTTAAAAAGTGTACATTAATGATTGGAATAAACAATAATCAAATAATTTGCAGATCATTGCTTTCGCCGCTCTCGTTGCTGTAGCTTTGGCTGCTCCACAACACAAGGACGAGAAGGATGCTTACGTAGTTAGACAAGAGTTGGAAAACATTGGCGTCGAAGGATTCAAACAATCGTAGTTTACAATATTCTTGTGGTTTTGGATTAAAATTAAAGTACAAATATATTTTTAGTTATGAAACCAGCAACGGAATTGCCGCTTCCGAAGAAGGACATGTGATCAACGCCGGAACTGAAAACGAAGCCATCGCCGTCCGTGGACAATTCTCTTACATTGGTGCTGATGGCCAAACTTACACTGTAACCTATGTAGCTGATGAGAACGGTTTCCAACCACAAGGCGAACATATCCCAAAAGATGATCATTAAAGACTTGTTAATAATTATGTAAAAAAAATGAAAAATCTCTGATTAAATTAAATTAATTTAACAACATATTACTTAATATTTATTTGCATTCCTATATATTCTATAAAATACATACATCTCGATACATTATATTATTTGAATGTAATGTTAAAAAAACCTATTTTATATAGTGAAATAAAAATGAATTATAATTTTCACTCAAGATATAATGAACAACATTTAATAATCAGACTTAATTAATGTTTTATTTATGTAACACTTATAAAGTACAATTTTGCTAATCAATTTTAAATGATTTATTGGTAATTCTCAGAGAGTAATATTGTTTGTAAATTAATCAGATCCTTTTGAGTTAGTTAATCAATAATTTTTTCCTTCAATATTTCGTACTTTAAATCATGTTGCTCAACTCAAAAAACATGTTTGTGGAATTTAAAAAAAACTATAATAACAATACCAAATAAAGTACCAATAATAATTACATTCATAATATGTTATTATTTTTAAAGTTAAATTTCTTGCTGTAACAAACCATACAGTTATTAACAGTTAAATTAAAAAAATTGACGAAAATATGTATTACTGCAAGAATAATTTCACTTTAATCTAAAGAACAATTACAACCCTTGTAGTACTAATATTTGAACCAAAGCGTTTTTCAATAACTTCTTCTTACAAAATATATTACGCGATAAATGTTTTTTTAATTAAAGTAAAATATTAATCAGAATTAAATGTTAAATTTCCATATTTTGTTATTTTTTTTGTATATCCTGTATTTAATACTAGACAGTAATATAATAAGCGAATGTATTTGAAATAAAATATAAATTTTCCATTTATTGCTCTCAATCTGTAATATATATGTAATATATATTTTTTTGTGAAATATTAAATGAACTGGGATTGATGATGGTGTATAATTAAATAATAAATATATTTAATTGAAGCATCAATCGTTATTCTTAGACATAACGCTGTAGTAAAAGTGAATCTCTCAAAATATACGACCTTTGCATCAGAATGATTCTCATTATATTTTGTAATCATTTTTTACTAATAAATTCGTGTATAAAAGCTGTTTCGTCGATACATTTGATCATAATCAGTTGAATCAACAGATCTACAACACAAACATGAAATTGGTGCGTTAACAAGTGTACATTAGTGATTGGAATAAACAATAATCAAATCATTTGCAGATCATTGCTTTTGCCGCTCTCGTTGCTGTAGCTTTGGCTGCTCCACAACACAAGGACGATAAGGATGCTTACGTAGTTAGACAAGAGTTGGAAAACATCGGCGTCGAAGGATTCAAACAATCGTAGTTTACAAATAGTTTTGTGGATTTTAATTATAACTAATGTGCAAATATGTTTTTAGTTATGAGACCAGCAACGGAATCTCCGCTTCCGAAGAAGGACATGTAATCAACGCTGGTACTGAAAACGAAGCTATTGCCGTTCGTGGACAATTCTCTTACGTTGGTGCTGATGGTCAAACTTACACTGTTACCTATGTAGCTGATGAGAACGGTTTCCAACCACAAGGAGAACACATTCCAAAAGCTGACCACTAAACTCTTGCCAACAATTATGTAAAAAAATGGAAAATCTTTGATTAAATTAAATTAATTTATCAATATATTACTTATTATTTATTTGAATTTTTATATATTCCACAACAACCATCAGACGAACACATCCCAAAATCAGAATATTAAATTTTATTACAAAAATGTGATGATAATAGCCTTCAACTGACAATTAAATATTTTATAATTTCAATTTATATATTATTTATTATAAATCCATTATGATATTCTGATGTCTGTATTCACAAATGTGAGATGAATCTTCAAAAAAATTAAGATATAAATCTTTTCCAAAGTAATTGTCGCAGGACTTCAATAATATACATACATTTTTCATTAAAGGTAGAATTTTATATTAATAAAAAATACCGAAACGTACATAAAAATACTGCAATATCTGAATAAAATAAATCACTAGTGTCAATTAGAAACAATGATATAGTACATTATACAAAAAAAATATTGCAAATGAAGTAAGAAAATTATTATAATAATAATATTTATATGACTTATATCTCTTTCTATTTGTATAATAAATGTTGTTTGTTATTCATATTTAGATCAGTTTTTCATTTTTAACTAAAGTTCAATAATTAAAAACATAAAAACCAAAATCTTACATTATGTACTGTGTTACTTAAAGTTATATTTTAATAATAAGTACATGTTAATATACATTTTAATTTAAAGTTTTGAAATTATTTCTAAAGTTCCAATTTATTTAGCGACTGTGTCTACAATAAAGCAAAACTTCTACCATTTACCAGAATCGCTTTATTACACTCTTAGTATTGAGCTACAACAAAACCAATGCTCTATTTTCTAAACTATGTTTCATTTCTGAAATGTATGAGGACTCTACCATTTTTTAATTAGCAGGTAAAATTCAAGACGTACTATAAATATAGTACATTTCTGTACATATATTCAGTTCAATATTGAAAGCCTATACGAGTTAAAGTACATTTATTTAGTTGCAATTAGTTTAGATACGAGAAGATGACCGAAACGATGAATACGTTCGCAAAGTACACAAGTTTAGAGTATGCTTAAATGCTACTCGCACGTGCTGATTCCTCAAACGCAGATTATTTTTATTTCATTTTTTTGTATTTCTTATTATAACACATTGATAATAACATAAGTTATAAATAATAATAATAAGTTAAATAAAATTTGTTATATAATATAAATTAATACAGAAATTTGTTTAAATAGAGTAAAAAAATATTAAAGCGTCAATCGGTTTTCTTACACATAACTCTTAGTAAAAGTAAATCTCGTGAATCTCTCGAAATATACGACCTTTACATCCATCCCAATAATTCACATTATATTTTGTAACCGTGAACATTTTTTACTAACATATTTGTGTATAAAAGCTGTGTCGTCTATACATTTGATCATAATCAGTTGAATCAACAGATCTACAACACAAACATGAAATTGGTGCGTTAACAAGTGTACATTAGCGATTGGAATAAACAATAATCAAATAATTTGCAGATCATTGCTTTCGCCGCTCTCGTTGCTGTAGCTTTGGCTGCTCCACAACACAAGGACGAGAAGGATGCTTACGTAGTCAGACAAGAATTGGAAAACATTGGCGTCGAAGGATTCAAACAATCGTAATTTACAATATTTCTGTGGATTTGGATTAGAATTAATGTGCAAATATATTTTTAGTTATGAAACCAGCAACGGAATCTCCGCTTCCGAAGAAGGATATGTGATTAACGCTGGAACTGAAAACGAAGCTATCGCCGTCCGTGGACAATTCTCTTACATTGGTGCTGATGGTCAAACTTACACTGTAACCTATGTAGCTGATGAGAACGGTTTCCAACCACAAGGCGAACACATCCCAAAAGATGATCATTAAAAACTTGTTAATAATTATGTAAAAAAATGAAAAATCTCTGATTAAATTAAATTAATTTATCAAAATATGACTGATTATTTATTTGTATTCCCATATACACGTATACTCATAAAATATGATACAATAAATTAAAACAACGTATTTATTAGTATTGTAATATTTATTCTCATTATTGATACATCAATAATATGGTATATGTTATTACAAAATTGAATAAAAATAGAGTTTTTAATTAATTAACTAAATATGAGTTGTAACTGAATTTAAGGGAATATTGAGTAATATAATTGGAGGAAATATTCTGTTTTTAATAGGTGAAAAGTTTGCAGTCAATAGGCATTTTGTTATTATTTATTAGAGTAACAAAATATTACTTGAATTTATTTTTTTACAAGCGCTTTAATTTTAATTTCCGCAAATAAATTTGAAGCTAATAAAGTTAAACTTTTTGGATGTACCTTTCTATAGGTACATCCAGCTTTATTGCTCTAAATTCTAATCATATATTCTAAAAATATGTTTTATTTCTTAAAAATATAAAATGACCTGTATAATGACAAAACATCATTAGCCGCTACCCTTATTTTATTATCAGATAAAATCAGGTGCAACTATAAAAACAATGCATTTTTGCATAAATATTAACACACATTTCTTTACTTGCAATTACTTTAAATACGAGAACATTTTTAAAACGATGGATACGTACACTAGTACACCAAGTACACTAGTCATCCTCCAAACTAGTGCACTTTGCACTAATTACTCAAACGCAAATGATTTTATTACCTTAGATAGGTTTGAAGAGGAACCTCCGAAACCGATGAAAGCGTATCGCCAGGAGGAAGCTCACATCTGTTGATATGACGCGTATTAACAACAACTTTATTTATTTGATTAGTATAAATTAGTATTAAAATAAAAATAACTGACTTTAAGAAAATTTTCAGGTGATCATTCTACATTATAAATTTATTTAAACGGTGTTAAATATTAACGCATCAATCGTTACTCTTAGACGAAACTATTAGTGAATCTCTCGAAATATACGACCTTTAGATCAGAATGTTACTCATATTTTGTAACCGTGAACATTTTTTACTAATATTTTTGTTCCAATCACTAATGTACACTTTTAACGCACCAATTTCATGTTTGTGTTGTAGATCTGTTGATTCAACTGATTATGATCAAATGTATAGACGACACAGCTTTTATAC
>NW_017098178.1:0-16991 GCF_001412225.1 Nicrophorus vespilloides
AAATTAATTTATTGTTATTAATAATAAATAATAGTAGATGGTTACTGCGTTATTGTATAAATTATAATAATAAAAGACACTGTCGGGATTTCGATATAGTCGGGATTATGCTTGTCGGGATTTTGATATAGTCGGGATTTCGAATGTTGGGATTTCGATACAGTCAGGATTTCTAACGTCGGGATTTTAATAGTAAAAGTATTTATGAAGTAAAAAAATATTATATATGTTTATAAAATTGTGTAAGTTGTAGGATGTAGGCATTCACTTTGTGGTCGTAATACATTTTGAACTTGTAAAAACCTGCACATAATGATATACCAGTATCATCACAATCATATGCGCAGTCTCAGAGTAAAGATCTTAATAATTATAAAGATATCCAAACCGAAAAACATGGCAAGGGGTCTACGACACAAAAAAGTTTGGGAACCTCTGCGTTATGCTAATGAGGCGCCATCTATGACTTAGCGTGGAAGCAATTATAACCAATTAATAAATCATTAGAAATTGCAATTTATGAATAATGTATAAAGTAATTGAAAAGAGATGAAATTAATGATCTCGAATGGTTTTTACGGAGAAAAGCGAAAAACCTTGAGATATTGATGAGAGCTTCGAGGAACGCACACGTTGATTATGATTTTGTTTGTTTGTTTTTAGTGGTTTTATGTAAATCGAGCCGCGGATTAAGTAAGTATTGTAAATAAGTGAGCTGAAGTTTTGATGCCTGGACTAAGTGGGGAAACGAAACGGGAGGTTGGTGGTGTGGCGTGGAGAAGAGTGCATATCTGCAAATGGAAGAGGATAGATGGAAGAGTTAAGGTCAGTGTTCTAGAAGTAGCTGGAAAGGCGAGGAATGTAGAAGAATCCGCGCGCCGCGTGCAGCAATGCAAAGCGATTATTATTTAATAAATAGTTAAAAGCCAGTTAGCAACAGGCCTCGAGCGTATGCAAATACTGGATGGATCCTCCTGTACTCTTCCCTCACTCGCTTCATCTCTATCTTGTCGTATTATTATTATTATTATTACTATGTGGATGTTGAACCGTTCAAGAAAAGATTCCGCGCGTAACAATTTTTAGGCGTCGCAATTACGCAACGCGCGAACGCGACGCGAACCGAAAACGAACGAATTGTAATGAAGAAATTAACGGATTGGAAATACGGCAATAAAAAATCAGTTTTCTCACTCATTCTTTTTAACGGTGTAAAAGCGCGCGCCGTTGCGCAAATCCCACAAAAAAATTTGCAATTACATTTCTCATCATCTTCCTTCAATTTCAATTTTGGTATAACATCTTTGGCAAATATATTCCACAATTGTAAATGAGATGATGTAGTTTTAGTTAGTTTGGTTTGCAAAATCAAGAATGTTGTAGATTCTATTTGGAGCATTTCAATGAACATCAATCAAAATTAGCAACGAGATTTAGTTTTCCTTTTGCGCAATTGGTGCTCGCCAAAAGCGATTCATCAGTAGATCAATAAATTATTCCGTTTTAGCTTGCGTGCATCAATCAGTTGCACTAAAAATGGATTGATTGTACAATTGCGTAATACGAGCAGAAAAAGTGATCGTCGTTAAATAATATTTAATCGATTGTCCAAAAAGGAAAGAAGCGGAATAAATAAATATAATAGAATGAAATGAAATGAAATGAAAGAAAAAGAGAAACGTTCCAGTTATATAATTCCTCCGTTGAGTCTCTCCATTTGTAATGAAGCTTACGAGGATGAAGAAAACGGGGTCAATAGAACCATTCATTCATTCATAAACCGAACGACAAAAACACAATACACGTTCAAAACGCGTGCATCGATTATTAACCATTAGTATTATCATCATTATTAAATTAGTTTTTGTTTTTTTTTTTTGTTATAAAATAAGATTCGGGTCGACGTTCAATTAAATATTTAACAAAATGGAAGAAGAAAAAAAAAAGAAAAGAAAACAATGAAAAACATTTGTCGCGCGGATGCATAATTCAATCGTAATTGACCGCAGTGACAAAAGTGCACGTGTAACAAGAGACGGTTAACAACCTGCAGCTATTGCATTCATCAAATATTTTATTCTGACATCTGTCAATTTATCTATATTTCAGGTTAGAAATCTTAATCAGCTGATTGAAACGGCTGCCATGATGTTATTTAAAATTTGACACATGTCAGATGATTAAAATCGTCACTATAGAAAATATTGAAGTTGTTCTTCAATTGACAACATTTCTAGAGTTCTAAACCAATTCATGTTAGAAATCTTAATCAACTAATTGAAAATATAATAAATTTAAAATATGTCAAATGTGTAAATTTTTCTCATTTGAAAATTACAAATTCTGTTGTTTTTATGTCAAAATTAACGTGTAATTATTCTCCTTCGTAATTGGTTGATTATCTAAAATTTGACACATGACAATTTAACACATGTCAGATAATTAAAATCGTCAGCATAGAAAATATTGAAGTTTTTCTTCAATTAACAACGTCAATTTCTAGATTTGTTCCAAACCAATTCAGGTTAGAAATCTTAATCAACTAATTGAAAATATAATAAATTTAAAATATATCAAATGTCTAAATTTTTCTCATTTGAAAATTACAAATTCTGTTGATTTTATGTCAAAATTAACGTGCAATTATTCTGCTTCGTAATTGGTTGGTTATCTAAAATTTGACACATGACAATTTAACACATGTCAGATGATTGAAATCGTCACCATAGAAAATATTGAAGTTTTTCTTCAATTGACAGCGTTTCTAGAGTTCTAAACCAATTCATATTTGAAATATTAATCAGCTAATTGAAAATATAATAAATTTAAAATATGTCAAATGTGTCAATTGTCAAATTTTCTCATTTGAAAATTACAAATTTTGTTGATTTTATGTCAAAATTAACGTGTAATTATTCTGCTTCGTAATTGGTTGGTTATCTAAAATTTGACACATGATAATTTGACGCATGTCAGATGATTAAAATCGTCACTATAGAAAATATTGAAGTTTTTCTTCAATTGACAGCGTTTCTAGAGTTCTAAACCAAATCATGTTAGAAATCTTAATCAATTAGCTGATTAAGATTTCTAACATGAATTTGACAAATGACAATTGAACACATCTCAGATGATTAAAATCGTCACTATAGAAAATATTGAAGTTTTTCTTCAATTGACAGCTTCAATTTTTAGAGTTCTAAACCAATTTATATTAGATAATCTTAATCAACTTATTGAAAATATAATAAATTTAAAATATGTCAAATGTGTCAATTGTGAATTTTTCTCATTTGAAAATTACAAATTTTGTTGATTTTATGTCAAAATTAACGTTATTCTGCATCGTAATTGGTTGCGAAAATGTTGAGGTAGTCAATGAAAATTTTTGGGGGGACTTTGGAATCGATTCCGGTCTCGTGCGGAATTGGGGCACGTCGCAATTGTTGTCGTAGTCGCCGCCGCCGCCTTCACATAAATTGGGGGGAAAAATCGGGACATCTCAGGGCGCTGGCCCCAACCGACGACGAAGAAGTAGACTGAGGCGGCGGCGGCTGCTGCTGCGACGTCGGCGTCGCAGTTACGTAAGGGCGCGAAGAAATGGGTCAACTGCGATGTCGATGTTAATTAACACGACGCCACCACCGCCGCAGCCGCCTCCTCCCATTTACAATCAATCCTCTAGTGGTGCTGCGTACATGGGAGGAGTGGCGGTAATTATTTTTTTTTTGTCATCGCATCTCCCGTACAAACGAAATCAATAAATGCACATTGCACAATATTTCGTATTCAAATTAAAAAAAAACAACAATCTAATTAAATCGAAGCTATAAAACTAATAAAGGCGGAATAATCCGCCGCGGCCAGCTAAAAACATGAAAATTGTGATGACTTTCCAAAACACACACACACACACACACTAATCCACATGAACTAATTATACAGGAAGCACGTGAATTATTATATTCCAAACACGTACTCGTTATTTTTTTTTTTTTCGTTTCCAGCGTAACGAATTATTAAAAATGCGTTTGGTCTGTCATCCAGAACGGTTTGGTACACGCTACCTACATTTCATAAGCAAAGGTTTGAAACTAAGAAACCCAATTTATTTTTTGAATCTTCTTCATAATTAATTAAGATTTCGTTGAAAGATGGCGTATTAGAATTACGCTGTCATTTTTGACGTTTCAGCTTTACACATTGTAACTGTCATTTTTGACGTTTCTGCTTGACACATTACAACTGTCATTTCAGCTGTCATGATTTAAAGATAAGTAGAAACATGCAGTAAATTAATATGGACAAATAAAAAAAAATTGTATATAAAGGAAATTTCACAGGTAAATTGCATAATTATCGAACACACACAAACAGCACGCCTTTAATTGCGTATTTGTTTGTATATAAGGCGAGGAATTTAAACAGAAAAAATAAACGAAATATAATGTGCACATAGTTCGATAATTAAGCCGAAACGAACGCGGAAACAACAGTCTTTTGTTTTGTTTTTCTGTAACTAATTGGCTTTGCTAAGATGATGATTCATTTACGAATATCGCTCGAAAATCGTATTACGTTTCACGTAGATTTCTAGGTTAGACTCTTTTTCGTTTGTTTTATAGCCATGGTTACGTGTGTTTAACGCCTGTTGATTGAGGTAATCGGAGCGCCGGAATCGCTCGTTCATCTGCAAATATTTGTACAGAAAAAGTTCGATCAATCGGGAGTTTCTATTTAACGACTAATTCCGCATAGAACTCTCCTCAAGTCCACTACAATCACTCACACACTCATCATCGTCGTTGTTTACACATAGCTTGACTCCAATTCCTTCAAGCTTTTCAACATCTCATACATTCATCGCCTTTCTATTATCTCTCATAGAAATGTTTTCAACTTCCTCAAAAAAATAATAATAAACTAACTTAAATTGACATTCACTACATTTTGGAATTTGTATTCTTCAATTGTACTTAAATTAATTCAGATTTCGTTGAAAGATGGCAAATAAAAATTACACTAAATGTCATTTTTGACACATTTTAACTGTCATTTTTGACGTTTCAGTTTTACAAATTTTAACTGTCATTTATGACGTTTCAGCTGTCACAGTTTAAAGACTAAGTAGTTTTAACTTATCAGATTCAATACATTTTCTTTCAATTTTCCAAATTTTCCAAATTTTCCAAATTTTGAAAATAAAGAACGTTTTTCAATAAATTTTAAATTCAATTACATTTTGAGTTTTGTTTCCATCATAATTTTTGTATGGACAATCTAAAAATACGATCGTCATATTTTGTTTTGTGTTTGTTTTGGAATGCGTCAAAAACTCAAGGTAGTCCACCAAAGAGTGTTTTATTTTATTTCTTTGTCTCGACCGTTTCGCTTCTTTCACATTTCGTCTAATTTATGTTCTCGTCGAATGTCGATGGGAAGAGACTTTTATTGATGCAAATGCAAATATATATAATGTGTCTAGATATATATGAAATTTGAATACATTTGAATGAAATGAAATTTGATAATACATCTGTAATTTGAAACTGAAATTAAACAAATGCAAAATAAACAAAATTTTTATTTCTAAATTAAAAATATCAAGTAAACTGGATTTGATTCTCTTCTTTTTTTTTTCAAACAAAATTATTGCTCAAAATTCATCAACTTTCAACGGAAAATTATAACAAAATTCAACAAATTCGTATCAATTTTGTAAATTTTATATATTTTTTGATATCGATCAAGTAAATATATATGAAATTTGAATACATTTGAATGAAATGAAATTTGTAAAGTGAACAACACCATTTTTCCTGAAAGCTAATACATCTGTAATTTGAAACTGAAATTAAACAAATGAAAATAAACAAAATTTTTGTTTCTAAATTAAAAATATCAAGTAAACTGGATCAGAATTTATTAACTTTGAACGGAAAATTATAACAAAATTCAACAAATTCGTAACAATTTTGTAAATTTTATATATTTTTTGATATCGATCAAGTAAACTAGTGAAGTACATTTTTTTCCTTTCTGAAAGTGCTATACAAAAATAAAAGGTAATGAATAAATGCAGCAGTTACATGTGCATATAGACTACAAGATATATAGTTTTTTTTTTTTCAAAAGTGAAAGGATTTTCAGTAGGAAAACGTTACACGTATAGAATTGAATGCGAGTCCACTTCGAACCAAACACGGATCCATATGCACGGCACACTCACACAAACACTCGAATAATCCACGGCCTACTGTCCCATATTTAATATATCGCCATGGTAACACGTTCATTTATTTTTTGTAGGTTTTCACCTATCGGTATGTTTTTTTATTATTACGGTTCACATTACCAAAAACTGAAACGGAAATAGGAAAATGCGAAAAGGTAAATAATTTATTGGATTGGATACGTTTGCACGACCTCCACCTTTGAATTACTGTGGCTTCCAAAAACTGAATCCCTTACAGAGGGATGATTTGAAGAAAGAAAAAGAAAGAAAGCGTTGGCTAATTCATTCTTTTGTTTTTTTCTACAATTTGCGATTTTCGAGAGGGCCTTGGCGCGTGGCCATTATTAGCAATAATATTTATACGTTCTCTCGTATAAATAGGAGTAGGCGCTTCTCCGGTTGAAACAATCGACGAATAAAGAAAGCCATATTGTGTGTATCGGTGGCATAAATAATATTAAGTGCAAATAATAATAATAATAAAAAAAAGTGTAACGTAATCGTCGTCCACGCACTGATAACGTTGTTACTAACTGCAAACTTATCGAAACGTATGCGCTGGAGAGAATTGCACGAAAAATATGGCGATAGGAGGCGTTTGTTTCTTCTCTTTTTTTTTTGGGCGTCCTTCGAGGATCCGAACTCAGGCTGATTTTGTTATATTTATATTTTTTTTTGTAAGTAAAACAGAATTAGTTACCTGTGTATGTGGCAGAGGTGAGGAGTCGACCTCATCGAGATCCGACACCTGGACGCCGTCTCCGTCGAAAATGTCCATCTGGTCGGAGACGATGCTGCTGCCGCAGCTGTTGCCCGAATCCTCCATGTCCTTCAGCAGCAGCAGATCATCCTTGCCGTTGTCGTATTCCGTGCCCATGCTCACACTCTGTATAACCCGCAACAAAAATGAAGAGGAAACTCTTGAGGAGGAGCAAAAAAAAAAGTCTTCAGGAGAGATTTACGAAAAAAAAAAAAAATTCGTCGATGATCTTCAGCACTCTCTCTATGGTACACTGCGATCTAAACTCTGAACCGGATTTTATATTCAATCGAAGAAGAATGTGAAACGGAAAGTGAGCGAGAGCGATGTTTCGAAGGACGGACAAAAAATGTACTTAATGTTGTACGGTAATTGTTTGTTCGCACTCTATTTTTGTGTGTGTTTTTAATTACTTTTCTTCTACTCTACTGAAGAAGAAACTCGCACGAAATTAGCGATCGAAATATGTTAATATCTTTTCCTTCTGGAAGTTGCAGCAGTAGTGGTAATGGTAGTAGCAAGAACAGCAGGTGTAGTCGTCTGCGTGCAACGCGAAATACTAATCGTGGTGTGCTGTGAGCAGAGAGGACACGACCGTGCGGTGTATACTGATGCAGTGGTGCTGTCTCGTCGTCGTTGTAGTTGTAGCAGTAATAATCAGGTTGTAGTATTATTTAAAATATGATTACTATATAGTTTGCGAGCAAGCCCAACCGAACGCGCCACTAACACATGCCGCACTGGGACGAGGCTAATGCAACAGTTGAACGGCGAGAACGTGAATTTTTCGGGCTGCGCACGCCTCTCCCTATTTCTCTATTCCCTGTCTCCAATTCCTTTTTTTTCTTCTTCCACCTCCTTCTACTACTCCACCTCCTCCTCCTGCGACACTCTCCTGCTTCGTCCTCGACAACATACGCATATACTCTTGTGCAGAAACCTCAAAGGCAACCCAACAAACTGAAGCAAAGACAAACAGAATCCCTTGAAAACCCTTCAAAATTAAACTGAAATATACGAAACGTAATTTAGCTTTGTCTATTTCACATAGATGGCGTTACAGTAAAATTCCTTTAATTTACAATTCAAATATCTTTAGTTCAAATTGATCAAAATTTAGTCATTAAACAACAAAAAAAACTTAATCTATTTCACTTAGATGGCGTAATAGTAAAATTTGTTTATTTCTAACATCTATAGTTTAAATTGTATGTGTATAATAATGTCATCAAAATTTAGTCATTAAACATAAAAAATGTAGTCTATTTCACTTAGATGGCGTAACAGTAAAATGTACTTATTTCTGTCATCTACACTTTGAAACTGAAATAAAACAAATGAACAATAGACTTTAGAACAAAATGTTTGTTTCTAAATATCAAGTAAACTATAATGGATTTGATTCTTTTTTTTTTTCAAACAAAATTATTGCTCAGAATTTATCAACTTTGAATTTAGTCATTAAAAAAAAACTTTGTTTATTTCTATCATCTATAGTTCAAATTAACTGTGTATGGTAATATGATCAAAATTTACTCATTAAACAAAAAAAACTTAGTCTATTTCACATAGATGGCGTAACAGAAAAAAATGCTTATTCCTATCTTCTACAGTTTAAATTATCTGTGTATTGTAATGTCATCAAAATTTAGTCATTAAATAAAAATAAACTTAGTTTATTTAACATAGATGGCGTAATAGTAAAATTTGCTTATTTCCATCATCTATAGTTTGAAACTGAAATAAAACAAATGAACAATAGACTTTAGAATAAAATGTTTGTTTCTAAATATCAAGTAAACTATAATGGATTTGATTCTTTTTAATTTCAAACAAAATTATTACTCAGAATTTATCAACTTTGAATTTACTCATTAAACAAAAAAAAACTTAGTCTATTTCATATAGATGGCGTAAGAGTAAAATTCGCTTATTTCTATCATCTATAGTTTAAATTATCTGTGTAATGTGATCAAAATTTAGTCATTAAACAAAACAAAAACTTAGTCTTAGTTTTCACATAGGTACGTAACAGTAAATTTTGCTTAATTCTATCTTCCACAGTTTAAATTATCTGTGTATTGTAAAGCGATCAAAATTTACCCATTAAACAAAACAAAAACTTAGTTTATTTCACATTGATGGCGTAACAGTAAAATTTGGTTATAACTATCATCTATAGTTTAAATTATCTGTATACGTCAATGTCATCAAAATTTAGCCATTAAACAAAAAAACTTAGTTTTTTTAACATAGATGGCGTAACAGTAAAATTTTCTTATAACTGTCATCTATAGTTTAAATTGTCTATGTATGATAATGTGATCAAAATGTAGTCATTAAACATAAAAACTTAGTCTATTTTACATAGATTGCGTAACAGTAAAATTTTCTTATTTCTATCTTTCACAGTTTAAATTACCTGTGTATTGTAAAGTGATAAACAATTACCGATTAAACAAAACAAAAACTTAGTTTATTTCACATAGATGGCGTAACAGTAAAAATTGCTTATTTCTATCATCTATAGTTTAAATTGTCTGTATATGGTAATGTGATCAAAATTTAATCATTAAACAAAAAAAATTTAGTTTATTTCACATAGATGGCGTAACAGTAAAATTTGCTTATTTCTATCATCTATAGTTTAAATTGTGTATGTATGGTAATGTCATCAAAATTTAGCCATTAAACAAAAAAAACTTAGTTTTTTTTTAACATAGATGGCGTAACAGTAAAATTTGCTTATTTCTGTCATCTATAGTTTAAATTGTCTTTGTTTCTTAATGTGATCAAAATTTAATCATTAAACAAAAAAACTTAGTCTATTTGACATAGATGGCGTGACAGTAAAATTTGTTTATTTTGATTATATACAATTAAAGTAACTTAAGTTTCAATTATATGTATATCATAATAGAAATGTGATCAATACTTTGTAATTAAACATAAAAAAACTTAATCCATTTCACATAGATGGCGTGACAGTAAAATTTGCTTATTCATTCATTTTACCATAAAAATCATCATGTAATTGAAAACTATATTGAAGTAAGTTCAACATTTTTTTTTAGTTTTCTAATTAACAAACGCTAAAAGTTACAAAATTCGTTTTTAATTCTATGTATCTAAAAAAAAATGTTTCGCGATAAACTCTCGCTCACACTTTAAGTGGCAATAAATAACTACTTGCAAAACTTATGGTTTTCTTTTTTGTTCGATAAGTTTAGTAAAACAAAAAAAAATATCCAATAACTGACAACGGAAAAATAAATTTGTATCAATATCTAATCGACGCATCCAAATTAATTACAGTTCAATGCTTTTCACACTCGAAACAATGCATTCCCAATATAAACTCGAAGATAAACGCATTTAGACTAGTATTTATAGAAAGTTGAGGGAACGTCGAAATTGTTATTTTGATCACTCAAAAAAATCTAAAGATTTCAATACGTAAATATTCAAGAAATTTATAACAAAAGAATGCGCATATCCACTGCCAACATTGTAAAAAAAAAACTTTGACGTATCCAAGGCCGGAATTTGAATTACGTTTTGTTTTTAGATGATAACAGCTTTGTCTTTTTAATTTATTTTTTTTTTCTCCACGAAAAAAAAAAGTGCAGTTTCCAAGTCACTAAATATATTTATAGCCCCCAAACAATGGGAATAATCGGAAAGATTTGCGGTTGCGAAATACCGGCTGATCTGTTCTGTGGTCTTATCGTACCACTTGAAAGTACCAAAATAAACAACGCTCACTTGATTAGCTAACTTTATTGTTATTTTGATTTCTTTGTTTGTTTATGCATTTCAAATTTTGTTTTTTTTTTGTTATCAAACGACTTCCTACGAAAATTTTTACAATTTTTGTCAGAATTCACGTGGCGGTAATTGATTTATTTTTGTTGTTGCGACATTTTCAATAAATTGTCGATAGAAAAGAAACATTTTTTTTGTTTGTTCCATTTTGAAGAATTCGGTTCATGCGTTCGTAAGCTTCGTATCTTCTTGAGAATTTTTCGTTTATGGAAAACATGAAAAAAAATGTGTTGATAAAATGTTATTTATTCCGTTTATTTCGAACGATTTCGTGTACTCATAAATACGTGTAATTCACGTTTACTATTGACGCGACATCTTTTTGCACAGAAACGAAACTAATTCGATAGAAATACAAAAGAAAGCGTGTACGTGCAATAAGCGCAATCTTGTTTTTTATTATTAACATTTTATTATTATTTTCATGAGCCTATTGTGTTTTCATTTCTGCAAATCCTCGTAATTACGCAAAGGCTATGTAAATTTCCGCGTGATTTGTCTTATTCGTCTTTCTTATTACGTTTAAACGATTTCTATCCAAACACGGTAAATAAGGCAAACAATGTTAAATCGTTTCTTTTCTTTTCCATTTCATAAACCGTTTTCACAATAGATTTATTGTATATAGTGACGCTACACTTTTTCGGTTGCCATAGCAGCCCACGCGAAGATTTCGGAAACTTCGGTCCTCCTCCCACCGGATCCCACTAGATGCACCTTCTTGATTCCACGAAATTGCGACCCACGCATCATTTTTTTAACTCTCTAAGACCATTTAAAACATCGATCATTCATTCATTAAGCTCCAATTTTGACACCTTAAGTTACCTAATATCACACACACACGCACGCTTAGGCTGTGCACGTGTTTGTTATTTTCGTTAAGAGATTTGACAGTTCTATTTGACGTTAACTGTCAAATTTTATGCAATTGTATAACATTTGGTTTTCGATAATTTTGCGAATACATCTCGCGCGAAATGGTAAAAACAATTGGAGATTGCAAGGCAATTCTAGATAAGCTACGAGTGGCACTCGAGATAATCGATGAAAAGTAAAAGTTTCATTGATATCTCTTCAAATTGCTCAACGTTATTCAAAATAAAATGTTATTTTTTAAATTGAATCTCTTCAAAATCGTTCTTCAATTTGACAGTTATTATACCATTATGACGTTTTTGTTTTTGTAACTTTTATGTTTTTTTTTAATATTTTAAACAAAAATTTAGTTAAAATGATGTAATTCAATCATAAACAATTTGACGATTTATGCAGTTTTGACGTTTTAATTGTTAAAAATATTGTTCAAATCGCTAATCCCTTTATAAATGTGTGTTTTTTAAACATTTTGACGTTTATGGGTAATAACTTAAGGTTATAATAAAAATTTGTAAATCATATGTTTTTTTTTAATAATTTAACGTTTTATATAATTTAGACGTTTTAGTTGTTAAGGTTATAATTGAAAATTTGTAAATTAGATGTTATTTTGTAAAAATTTGATATTATATACAATTTTGACGTTTTGGTTTTTAAGGTTATAATTCAAAATTTGTAAATCATATGTTTCTTATTTTAATAATTTGACGTTTTATGCAGTTTTGACATTTTGGTTGTTAAGAATATTTTTCAAATCTCTAAGCCCTTTGTTTTTACTTTACAATTTGACTTAATTTGTAAATCATGTGTTTTATAAACATTTTGATATTTTATATAATTTTGACGTTTAGGTTACAATTCAAAATTTGTAAATCATATGTTTTTTTTTTAATAATTTAACATTTAATATAATTTGTTTGTTTTAACATTTTGACATAATTTGTAAACCATATATTTTTTTCTAATTTTGACGTTTAAGTTGTTAAGGTTATAATTCAAAATTTATAAATCAGATGTTATTTTGTAACAATTTGACATTATATACAATTTTGACGTTTTGGTTTTTATGGTTATAATTCAGAATTTGTAAATCATATGTTTCTTATTTTAATAATTTGACGTTTTATGCAATTTTGACATTTTGGTTGTTAAGAATATTTTTCATTTTGACTTAATTTGTAAATCATAAGTATTTTAAACATTTTGACATTTTATATAAATTCAAAATTTGAAAATCATAAGTTTTTTTTAAATAATTTAACGTTTTATATAATATATAATTTAGACATTTTAGATGTTAAAGCTATAATTCAAAATTTGTAACAATTTGACATTTTGGTTCTTAAGTTTATAGTTCAAAATTTGTAAATCATATGTTTTTTTAAATAATTTAACGTTTTATATAATATGTTTATTTTAACATTTTGACATAATTTGTAAATCATATATTTTTTTCTTATTTTGACATGTTGGTTGTTAAGGTTATAATTCAAAATTTGTAAATTAGATGTTATTTTATAACAATTTGATATTATATACAATTTTGTCGTTTTGGATTTTAAGGTAATAATTCAAAATTTCTAAATCATATGTATCTTAATTTAATATTTTGACGTTTCATGCAGTTTTGACATTTTGGTTAAGAATATTTTTCATTTTGACTTAATTTGTAAATCATTTGTTTTTAAACATTCTGACATTCTATATAATTTTGACGTTTAGGGGGTTAAGGTAACAATTCAAAATTTGTAAAACATATGTTTTTCTTAAATAATTTAACGTTTTGTATAATTTAGACGTTTTAGTTGTTAAGGCTATAATTCAAAATTTGTACATCAGATGTTATTTTGTAACAATTTGACATTATATACAATTTTGACGTTTTGTTTCTTAAGGTTATAGTTTAAAATTTGTAAATCATATGTTTTATTTTCAAATAATTTAACGTTTTATATAATTTGTTTGTTTTAACATTTTGACATAATTTGTAAACCATATGTGACGTTTAGGTTGTTAAGGTTACAATTTAAAATTTGTAAATCGTAAACATATGATTTTACAATTTGACGTTTTATCCAATTTTGACGTTATTGGCAATATTTGTGACTAACACGTGAACATTTTCACATTTTGACGTTTTAGTTGTAGGATATAATTCAAAATTTGTAAATCAGATGTTATTTTATAACAATTTGACATTATATACAATTTTGATGTTTTGGTTTTTAAGGTTATAGTTCAAAATTTGTAAATCATATGTTTTTTTTTGATAATTTAACGTAAACCAAATGTGACGTTTGTTTGTTGTAATCTTACAATTCAAAATTTGCAAATCGCAAACATATGATTTAACAATTTGACGTTTTACACAATTTTGACGTTATTGACAATATTTGTGACTAACACGTGAACATTTTCACATTTTGACGTTTTAGTTGTAGGTTATAATTCAAAATTTGTAAATCAGATGTTATTTTATAACAATTTGACATTATATACAATTTTGATGTTTTGGTTTTTAAGATTATAGTTCAAAATTTGTAAATTATTTGTTTTTTTTTTAAATAATTTAACGTAAACCAAATGTGACGTTTGTTTGATGTTAAGATTACAATTCAAAATTTGCAAATCGCAAACATATGATTTAACAATTTGACGTTTTACACAATTTTGACGTTATTGGCAATATTTGTAACTAACACGTGAACATTTTCACATTTTACACAATTTTGACGTTTTAGTTAAGGCTATAATTGAAAATTTGTAACTCTTATATTTTTTATTGTTAATAATTTGACGTTTTATACAATTTTGAATTGTAAAGAGGATTATCAAAATGTCCAAATCAATTTTGTATCATGTAATGATCAGGATTTCGTTTATCAACAATCAATTCGAAAAGTAGGGTCGCGATGGCGCCACTAGTAAATCCATAATACTATTATTAATAGCGAACGATAACAACAATTTTTTTTCTAATTTTTTCTTAGAACCCATCGATTCATTTTGTTAATCTAATACAATTGTTCGCAGAATAAACAAATCCGTTATCTGCGAGTTAGCGAAATCGATATTAAAGGGAAAATTAGTTGGTATCATGTAACGGTTTGTTGTTCGCAAATGTTTAGCGTTACTTCTGCAACGATTATCACTGCTTTTGTCGTTGGGTTATCGACTCTCTCGTCTTCAGATAATACCACCTTCATATCTGTTTTTTCGTTTCTATCAGACTTATTTACTCGTCCACATAGCAATTAGCCAGCAAACGATTAGGCTTTAACAAAATAAAACAACAACAAAAAAAAACATCATCATCATCGATAAACCGAAGAAATTGAGCGAAGATAACGTTAAAGATATGAACGGAAGAGAGGAACAGATGCATTTCATAACTGAGCGGTGCTATGCAACAAGGATACCGGAGTTATATAAATGTGCTCACCCGTTCGACTATGTAGGTTACATTAAACTTGCATACACAATCGCGAAATTAAACTCTTTCATCAATTCCTTCTTTCACTCCATCTCAAAGCAGTGACAATATTTTCGTCTCTTTTCCGCCAAAGCCGATTGCATTTTCCTGCCGCATGTATTTTAATTATTTTTAATATCACTCTAACATGCACGAACACAAACAAACAAACACACACACAGATAATGTATGTGTGTCATGCAAATGAGAGTGTTTGAGCGCGCGGATTTTATGAAAGTAAAACCGTATGGCCGGAGCAGTTTCGCAATAGAAAAAACAGTAATTCGATAAATCCGTGGCGATATTACAAAAAAAAATATTATACATAATACATGTGTATTTTTGTATAAAGAGACAAAAAATTTGCAACAAATAATTAGTTTTTTTTTTTTCAAATTTAACTTTTTTTTTATTCTGGAATGCAAAGCAGATTGTGTATGTGCGTTTTTATCAACAAAATTGCTTCGATAACCAGAAATTCCGATGAATTGTGTGTTTGTGTGAGAGAGTGGGAGAAAGTATCGTGTTTTTCATTGATAAAAACGTAATCGTCATGTATTTTGTTTTGGCGAACATCGCTTGTTAACAACATTCTAAAACAAAGCAATATTTTACAAAATAAATCGCAGTTGGCCGTTTGATGATTTGACCGATTCACCTTTGAACTTTTCTATATTCGAAATAAATACAAATTGAACTAATTGAACAATTTGAAGTATTTGTGTTGCAAGAAAACTGTTTGACAGTTCCGTTTGACGTTTATTGAGTTGTCAGATTTTGGTAATTTGGGGTTATTCAAAGCCATTCCACCATTTGTATACCATTCATTTGACAATTATATTAATTTTGACACTTTTCTATGTAAGCTTCGAGCATTCAATTATTTCGAAACAAATTTCAATTTTTGACAATTTATCTGTCCAAATCATTGTATCATTTGTATAACATTCATTTGACAATTTATCTCTCAAATTCTATTTTCTGTAACACTTTTCTATGTATGCTTCATGTATTCAATTATTTAATAAATAATGAACACTAAATTTTATTTCATTTCGAAACAAATTTCAAACTATATTTTTGACAATTCGTTTGTCAAAATCATTGCACCATTTGTATACCATTCATTTGACAATTTTATTAAATTTGACACTTTTCTATGTATGCTTCGAGCATTCAATTATTTCGAAACAAATTTTAATTTTTGACAATTTATCTGTCAAAATCATTTTATCATTTCTATACCATTCATTTGACAATTTATCTGCCAAATTCTATTTTCTGTAACACTTTTCTATGTATGCTTCATGTATTCAATTATTTAATAAATAATGAACACTAAATTTTATTTCATTTCGAATCAAATTTCAAACTATATTTTTGACAATTCGTTTGTCAAAATCATTGCACCATTTGTATACCATTCATTTGACAATTATATTAATTTTGACACTTTTCTATGTAAGTTTCGAGCATTCAATTATTTTGAAACAAATTTCAATTTTTGACAATTTGTTTGTCAAAATCATTGTACCATTTGTATACACCATTCATTGGACAATTTATTTATCAAATTCTATTAACTTTGACACTTTTCTATTATTTCGTAAATAATGAACACTAATTTTGTTTTCATTTCGAAACAAATTTCAAACTATATTTTTGACAATTTGTTTGTCAAAGCCAATCTACCTATGGTATTTCATTTGACAATTTATCTATAAAACTCATTCCATCATTCGAATACTATTATATGGACAATTTATATGATAAAAACGTAATCGTCATGTATTTTGTTTTGGCGAACATCGCTTGTTAAC
>NW_017098178.1:16998-19697 GCF_001412225.1 Nicrophorus vespilloides
TTGAACTTTTCTATATTCGAAATAAATACAAATTGAACTAATTGAACTATTTGTGTTGCAAGAAAACAGTTTGACAGTTCCATTTGACGTTTGTTGAGTTGTCAGATTTGGGGTTAATTTATTGTTGTCATTTAAAGCCATATTTGTTTTTCGAAGCCATAATTGTTTTGTTTTTTTTTGACATTTTTATTTCAAAATTTTTGAAAAAAAAAATGCACAGAAATTAATTAGAAACAAAACATTTTAGATGAAAACAGTGGCACTGATGGATTTCACCATAATTTAAATATGTTGTATGAAAATAAGAAATTTTCTATTAGCAAAAGCTTTTGAGTCTGAGGATTCTAATGTAATGAAAATATTTATCAATAATACTGCTACAACTGAGTCAAGCAAGGAGTCTTTTGAGAAGAAAATTCTTCAAGAGATGAAGAACGCATATTATAATGATTGTAAGAAAGGAAAGGAATTATTCTTAATTGAATTTATAAAATGTTTGTATTAAAGAAAAAAGTTAATTATAAATTTAAATTATCCTCGATTTGCAAGTGATTGACATTGGTTTTGTCTCGTAGGCTCAATACGTCCCTGTGTAAATGTCAAAAGATAAATCCGTCGCGATTGCGTCACCATTTTCCGCTCGCGAGTAAAAGATGACATGATGCGTGTGTGCATCTTTTTAGCCGAAATTATGCGAAAAATATAATGAAAAATCCTTGACATTCTCTCTCTCTTCTTCATCATCATCATAATCGAGAATATAAAATAATAATCGATACGCGATGATAAAACTGGTAATTAATACATTTATTATTATTATCATCATCGGACGTTTAAGTTAAAGAGCAAAGTGCGCTTTGCATGAATGATCGATTCATAAAATTCGATAATATAAATGCATAATGCTCAATTTTTTTCTTTCTTTCTTTCTCTCTTCTTTTGTGGTCTCGCAATGCACACGCGAATTCAATAAATGTGCAGTTCGATGTGCATAATACACGATAATCACGAGTCGACAGAAATCATGTGCACTGTGCAATAATAAATCCGAACAGAAACGCCAATATTGCATTATTTTTAGTTCTCTTTTTAATTATTATTTTCTTGAATGAAATTTGCAACAATCGTCAAAATTGATTGAATTTGACAGATAAATTGTCAAAATAATGGTATACAAATGGTGGAATTGCTTTGACAAACGAATTGTCAAAAATATTGTTTGAAATTTGTTTCGAATTGAAAAAAATTAAAGTTCATTATTTACGAAATGATTGAATACTCGAAGTATGTATAGAAAAGTGTCAAAGTTAATAGAATTTGACTGATAAATTGTCAAATCAATGGTATACAAATGGTACAATGATTTTGACAAACAAATTGTCAAAAATTGAAATTTGTTTCGAAATAATTGAATGCTCGAAGCATACATAGAAAAGTGTCAAAGTTAATAGAATTGTCAAATGAATGGTATACAAATGGTGGAATGGCTTTGACAAACAAATTGTCAAAAATATTGTTTGAAAATTGTTTCGAATTGAAATAAAATTTAGTGTTAATTATTTACAAAATAATTGAATACTAGAAGTATGTATAGAAAAGTGTCAAAGTTAATAGAATTTGACAGATAAATTGTCAAATAAATGGTATACAAATGGTGGAATGACTGACAAACAAATTGTAAAAAATTGAAATTTGCTTCGAAATAATTGAATGCTCGAAACATACATAGAAAAGTGTCAAAGTTAATAGAATTGTCAAATGAATGGTATACAAATGGTGGAATGGCTTTGACAAACGAATTGTCAAAAATATAGTTTGAAATTTGTTTCAAAATGAAATAAAATTTATTGTTCATTATTTACGAAATAATTGAATGTTCGAAGCATACATAGAAAAGTGTCAAAGTTAATAGAATTTGAGAGATAAATTGTCCAATTAATAGTATCCGAATGATGGAATGAATTTGACAGATAAATTGTCAAAAATATAGTTTGAAATTTGTTTCGAAATGAAATAAAATTTAGTGTTCATAATTTACGTAATAATTGAATGCTCAAAGCATATATAGAAGTGTCAATGTTAATAGAATTTGACAGATATAGAAATTTGACAGTTTTCTTTGACATATGTCAACTTTGTGTCATAAATTGTGTATTAAATGACTTGTACAAATGGAAATGTTGTCCACGTAATGTGTTGTTGTCTCAAAATCTGTTTGTTGCGCAAACGAACGAAAAAAAAATAGTATTGAATCATCGTAAATACGAAGTTTGATTCAAAAAAAGAAAATTGCTCTCCCAATTTCAACCATACAATTTTACAGTTGTGTTTTTTTTTTGTTACTTTAACCATTAACAATCGATGCATTAATGATTCGAATATTCCAAAGCGAGATGGAAAGAGTGTGTTTTCATCCTGTTTACGACGGAAATCCACGAGTCTACATCACACACGCAAGCAGTTTTCCAATGGAAAATTTTTCCACCAAAATTAAGTACACGCAGATGTATATACACGACCTTCCGTGAACCTAGACATCAAATGTTTCTAACCTAAAAAAAAAAGGAGAGAAGAAAATAAGTAAATCTGAGGATAAGCAAATAAGAGCTGACCTTGCGAGTGCGAAACAATGTTTCCCTTATCTCAACAACAATTATCGTGTTATGTTAACAAAACCGCTGATTGATAGTGCATTGAAT
>NW_017098178.1:19712-40936 GCF_001412225.1 Nicrophorus vespilloides
CTATTCATGATTTTCGCAGCGATAATCTAATATTATTTCGCGTACTTTAAACTACTTGAAACTATCGAAACAATTGATGTTTATGTCGAAAATCCGAGAAATCATTTAATCATGATGCATTACGCTGAAAGTGGAATAATGCAAATTTTTGGATTGATTCCTACAGTTTGAATAATTGTTTTTTTTTATCCTTTCCCGAAAAGAACATTAACGTACACGAGTTGCGGTTTTCGCGAGAACAAGACGTTTAAATATTGTGCAAAAAAAAAACAAACAAGTTTTGAAGAAGAAATTTCCATTCCTGCAACAAAAAAAAAACTAATATGCAATTAGCTGATTCGAATAACACATTTCGAAACTTGACAATTAAAACGTCATATTAAAACGTGTCAATTTTTTTTTGACAATTAAAATGTGTCATTTTTTTTTGACAATTATCATGTCAAATTAATTAGGTTAAAATCTGTGTGTGTATTTTTTTACGGTTTGCTGGTTTAAGGCGTATAGCGAGAGAAACCCGATCGCAAGGAAAAGTTTAGAATTCGAACGGTTTCTTGTTTGCTGTTGCTGTTGTTGTCTTCAATTTCTCGTGTATCCTTGGCTCCTTTTTTTAATTCATGCACTTCCTCGTTGAAAATTCGATCTAGCAATTCGTTCATTTCTTCCGGTGGCGCCATCTAGTTAACCCGTTCGAAGTGTTCGCTGAAGAAACGTCAGCTAAGAACGCATTGATTATACGTCAATGTCAATTGTCGATTCTTACATGTCATTGAGAGATGCTCAGTATTGAAATTCACCATCGCATTCTTTGGATATCTTTTTGAAAGTTTCAAAAACGAGAGATAGAGTGAGAGAAGAAAAAACAATGAAAAGTGCGTCGAGTAAATAGTAAACACGGCCGTGCGCGATTTTGCGTAATAGTTCAGGTATAAATGCCACCAAGCAAAATGTCAAAATATTTTAATATCGAATTTCAAACGCAATCAAAGTGCAAAGTTCTCCGCAACTGACTTTTATTGCTTTTTTTTCTTTCTATTTCAGTTTCCTTTTTTGTTTTATAACAGTTGAAAATAAACAGAAAATCGGCACTCTTGTTATATTCAACGTTTCTTGAATTACAGAAAAATAGTATTAGTTGCTAATCTAACAATAATAGCCTGAATATTTAAGATTAATTAGACTACTCAAACTTGTAATTAGCGCAATTGGTTGTCGACTTATAGACCAAAACGTGAAGACAAGTTGAAAAAAAAATATTTTTCAACTTTGTCGAATTACAGGAAAATGCTATTAGTTACTAATCTAATAATAAGCACATATTATAGCCTGAATATCAGAGATTAATTAGACTACTCAAACTTGTAATTAGCGCAATTGGTTGTCGAGTTATAGACCAAAACGTGAAGACAAGTTGAAAAAAAAAGTGTTTTTTTTCAACTTTGTCGAATTACAGGAAAATGCTATTATTTACTAATCTAATAATAAGCACATATTATAGCCTGAATATCTAAGATTAATTAGACTACTCAAACTTGTAATTAACGCAATTGGTTGTCGAGTTATAACCCAAAACGTGAAGACAAGTTGAAAAAAAAAACGTTTTTTAAACTTTGTCGAATTACAGGACAATACTATTAGTTACTAATCCAACAATAAGCACATATTATAGCCTCAATATCTGAGATTAATTAGACTAATAAATCTTGTAATTAGTGCAATTGGTTGTCGAGTTATAGCCCAAAATGTGAAGACAAGTTGAAAAAAAAAACGTTTTTTCAACTTTGTCAAATTACAGGACAATACTATTAGTTACTAATTTAACATTAAGCACATATTATAGCCTGAATATCTGAGATTAATTTGACTACTTAAACTTGTAATTAGCGCAATTGGTTGTCGAGTTATAGCCTAAAACGTGAAGACAAGTTGAAAAAAAAAACGTTTTTTCAACTTTGTCGAATTACAGGACAATACTATTAGTTACTAATCTAACAATAAGCACATATTATAGCCTGAATATCTAAGATTAATTAGACTACTCAAACTTGTAATTAGTGCAATTGGTTGTCGAGTTATAGCCCAAAACGTGAACACAAGTTGACAAAAAAAAGTTTTTTAACTTTGTCGAATTACAGGACAATACTATTAGTTACTATTCTAACAATAAGCACAAATTATAGCCTGAATATCTAAGATTAATTAGACTACTCAAGCTTGTAATTAGCGCAATTGGTTGTCGAGTTATAGCCCAAAACGTGAAGACAAGTTGAAAAAAGAAACGTTTTTTCAACTTTGTCGAATTACAGGAAAATACTATTAGTTACTAATTTAACAATAAGCACATGTTATAGCCTGAATATCTAAGATTAATTAGACTACTCAAACTTGTAATTAGCGCAATTGGTTGTCAAAATATAGCTCAAAACCTAAAGACAAGTTGAAAAAAAAGCGTTGTTTCAACTTTGTCAAATTACAGAAAAATACTATTAGTTATTAATCTAACAATAAGCACATATTATAGCCTGAATACTGCACTGAATGCCTCTTTGCCATTCGGTATTTAACATTTACACAAGACGTTAGAATTTCTCGTGTTTTTTTTGTCTTCACTCACTCCTCAAATTGTGATTGATGCTCTGTGCGCGCGGTTTTACGAAACACGACGCTTCAATCATCATTTTTGTTGGTCCACCTGTTGAACGACGACCCCAAGACATACTTTCACCGGGTTTAAGAGAAGGAGAAGGACCTACACGAACGAAACGCGGAAAAACACTTTCCTCTGAAGTCCAAAATTGGAATAGTAATTGCTTCACTTTGGTCGATAAGATAATTTCTTCCACTCTGAACCCCCGCACCAACAACAATAAAAAAAAAAGCAAGCAAGCCATGCTGTGAACTTTATTGATTGATTCACGTAACAAAAGACGTCTTTTCATGGCACTCTTTCAGAATAGAAAAGATCCATTGAATGCATTCATCATCATCATCATCAGTTCGCGAAGAAAGCGCGCGCCCATTATGTCATCTTTCACACCTATTATCTCACTTACTTACTTATTATTATTACCATTATTATTAGTTGAGGAAAAAAAAGAAACACAATAAGAATCTCCAGTTACAAATGCAATTCGCCGATCTATAATTTACCTCGTGATTCAAGTTAGCCATTAATGATTGCGCAATCAAAAACCATTAAATTTTATATTCTCTCCACTCGTTAATGCATCGAACTACATTGCAATTCACTCAGCTCAATTAACAAAACCTTTGCAAATCAATTATACCCAATCTATTAGACTATTTTTTTCACAGACAACAAAAAACTAAAGTCTAGTATTAATCTAATATTAGACTTTTATTAAAAACTTGTTGGTAGAAATCTGATTAAAAATAAGGTTGGTAACAAATTTCTCCATTGATTCGATGTTAACGCCCTCTGGTGATTGAAAGTAATACTATTACGTTATCGAATACGCGTACATTTCATTGAAAAAGGCTAAAAATACTTCTGTTTCCTTCAGATTTATAAAAAACTAATAAAATTAATAAAATTCTACAAGAAAGTTAGTATTACTACTGTTTCAGACGTATCGAATGGAGCGAAACTAAATACACGTAAGAACGCGCAGTGATCGTGATGCAATTGATCCGCATACGCGCGTATACGTTTCTTTTCTTCTGCATTATAACAGTTTTTTTTTGTAATTTTTTTGCGTTCGTTTTTTTTCGTATTATATTCGTGTGCAGAGGAGATCTTCGTACGTCAGCGAATGCACGATCCTCATAAAACACTTACTTTTCCTCGATCTCTTGCGAATGCAACGAGAGCACGGAATAAGCGAGAAGAGCGGCGGCACAACAGTTTCATTTGACAGTTATGAAATGGGTTTTTTGTTTGGAAAGGGATGCGCAGGCAATAAAAATAAGCGAAAATTTCGTAACTTCCAATTATCAAGACAATGGATTAAAGATTTAAGACGAAATGTTAATTTTATCTTTAATTTGTATGATTATACGTGTGTGGTTGTTGAGTGTGGTAGACTCATTACAAAGATCGTAGTTTTATCTTTAAGTTTCATTATTAATAATCAAAATAGCTTGAGTGGTTTTCGAGTAATTAAATAAAATGTGAAGACGTTAAAACTAAATCGAAAAATCGTTATATCTCGTTCATTAATTAACATACCTCAATGGTAATTACATCAAAAGATGCACAATTGAAGACACTTTCTTTAGTAGTCATAAAATTTATGAAAAGTTTTACATTTTTCCAATAAATACGATATAATAAAATGCGTTATTACAATTACGTTACGTTACATCATTAAAATTTGACAGATTATAACAGATGAACGACGAATGTCAAAAATTTGTCAATGGACTCGTTGCAAAGATCATAGTTTTATCTTAAAGCTGCATTATTAATAATCAAAATAGCTTGAGTGGTTTTCCAGTAATTAAATAAAATGCGAAGACGTTAAAACTAAATAGAAAAATCGTTATATCTCGATCACTAATTAACATAGCTTAATGGTAATTATATCAAAAGATGTATAATTGAAGACACTTTCTTAAGAAGTCATAAAATTTACGAAAAGTTTTACATTTTACCAATAATTACGAAATAATTAAATACGTTATTACAATTACCTTACATTATTCAATTTTGACAGGTTATAACAGATGAATGACGAATGTCACAAATTTGTCAGTGGATTCGTTGCAAAGAGCATAGTTTTACCTTAAATTTGCATTATTAATAATCAAAATAGCTTTAGTGGTTTTCGAGTAATTAAATAAAATGTGAAGACGTTAAAACTAAATCGAAAAATCGTTATATCTTGATCATTAATTAACATAACTTAATGGTAATTACATCAAAGGATGCGCAATTGAAGACACTTTCTTAAGTACTCATAAAATTTACGAAATGTTTTACATTTTCGCAATAAATACAAAATAATAAAAATCGTTATTACAATTACGTTACGTTACATCATTAAGACTTTGACAGATTATAACAGATTAACGACGAATGTCACAAATTTGTCATTAGACTCGTTGCAAAGATCATAGTTTCACCTTAAATTTGTATTATTAATAATCAAAATAGCTTTAGTGGTTTTCGAGTAATTAAATAAAATGTGAAGACGTTAAAACTAAATCGAAAAATAGTTAAATCTCGATCATTAATTAACATAACTCAATGGTAATTACATCGAAGGATGCACAATTGAAGACACTTTCTTAAGTAGTCATAAAATTTATGAAAAGTTTTATATTTTGCCAATAATTACGAAATAATTAAATACGTTATTACAATTACGTTACATTATTCAATTTTGACAGATTATAACAGATGAACGACGAATGTTACAAAATTGTCAGTGCACTCGTTGCAATGATCATAGTTTTATCTTAAAGCTACATTATTAATAATCAAAATAGCTTGAGTGGTTTTCGAGTAATTAAATGAAATGTGAAGACGTTAAAACTAAATCGAAAAATCGTTATATCTCGATCATTAATTAACATAAGTTAATAGTAATTACATCAAAAGATGTATAATTGAAGACACTTTCTTAAAGAGTCATAAAATTTATGAAAAGTTTTACATTTTCCCAATAATTACGAAATAATAAAATGCGTTAACATCATTAAATTTTGACAGATTATAACAGATGAACGACGAATGTCACAAATTTGTCATTGGACTCGTTGCAAAGATCACAATTTTACTTTAAATTTGTATTATTAATCATCAAAATGGCTTGAGTGGTTTTCGAGTAATTAAATAAAATGAGAAGACGTTAGAACTAAATCAAAAAATCGTTATATCTCGATCATTAATTAACATAACTTAATGGTAATTACATCAAAAGATGCACAATTGAAAACACTTTCTTAAGTAGTCATAAAATTTATGAAAAGTTTTATATTTTGCCAATAATTACGAAATAATTAAATACGTTATTACAATTACCTTACATTATTCAATTTTGACAGGTTATAACAGATGAACGACGAATGTCACAAATTTGTCATTAGACTCGTTATAAAGATCATAGTTTTATCTTTAAGTTTTATTATAAACTATTGAATTAGTGTGTGTATTTAATGAGAAACTAAATAAAACGTAAACACGCTTCATTTCCGAATTTGACAGGTTATTTTCATGAAACTATATAGATCACAAATTTTACATTAGGCCCATTGTGAAGGACTTAAATGTATCTTCAATTTGCATAGTTGTTTATGAAATTAGTTTGCGTAGTTGACGAGTAATTTAGATGAAATGTGAAGAATTTTAAGAAATTATATAGGTTATTTCGATTTCTATTTTCCAATTGTTGTTGGTGGTGCAGACAGAGTACAAGCAGCAGCAGCCGTTTGAGTTTCGTTCGACCTACTTTTCACGCCGCTCGTTGCAGATTCAGAGAGATGGTCTGCATAAATTCCAATTACAACAAAACTATAACCGATTGTATAATATCGCCTACTAAGCGCAATAAAGCAATTTCCTTTCCACTACTACTACTGCGATTATCGCAATTATCCTTCTTTGTTTCCAACTCTCGCTGTAAATGTGTATTAGAAATCTAGAGGAATTCGTAATATTTCGTCAAATATCACGCACTGTACGGAACCGGACAAATCGAGAAGACGTATTTCTATATAATATTTCATCTAAATTAGTTGAAGGGGGAATAGTGGACCTAGAGCGAAACCACGAGGAACTCCTTCTAATTAAATGTATTTGCATCGAGATTGCTTTGATGAGAAATAATTGAATCCGTCGCGGTGGTCCGATTTGATTGTCAAAAGCAAGGATGCATCCTTGGACTACTTCATTTTTGTTTTTATGATTATATCAATCAGAATCTTCAGATTTAATTGAAAATGTTAAAATTATTTTCTTGTTTGGAAAAAACGATGAGACAAAGTACGGAACCCTGTGAGATGTCGCAAACTATCAAAAATTGTTATTTTTGTTTTTGTTTTTAGCCTACTCGATTTCGAACATATGAAAGGTTTGCGCGAATGTGTCGCAAGTTCGTTCTCTCGTTGCATAATATAGTTTCAGATATCAATTGATTTATTCATTGAAATATGCAGATCAAAGTATGAGCAAACCTATGAAACAAATGACAAGACCTATGAAACAAATGACAAGAAGACAAAAATTGAAGCACGAAACAAACGAATCGAGAAGTGAACTGCATGGAAACGAAACGAAGATTTATTATTAATTTATCCGCGTTGTGCATTTCGGATCGCCGCTGCTCTCTTTCTCTTCACTCGGTTTACGTAAGATTGGATCGTTCCATGAGCGAGTGTTGAGTGTGGAAGAGAGAGATGACGATAGAGTGTAAGGTCATCGTTGTAGGTGAAACTCCGTTTCGCGATTAAATAAGAGATTAAGTGCAATTGAACTTCTTCTCTCTATCTGTTTGCTAATGAATCTAATGCGCTTTTTGTTTGCTCATCCTTTTATTCTTCTCCTCTTCTTCTTTGTTTGTTTTTTTTTTGCACGACGAAACCTAAAAGGCGTTAAATTATTTTCGCAAGTCACTCCTAAAAAACGCTTATGGTAAATGGAACCGATTGTGATTGTAATAATGCACTTATTTGAAATGACTTTTTCTCTCCTTCTATCACGCAATTGTACATATACCACACACACACACACATATAAATATATAGAAGTTGTACGGTGTAAAACGCGACCTTCTTAATATCGTTGCGTACTTTATGTAAGAAAATTTTTGTCTCAAGGTTTTCTGCAATTTACAAAACAGATAGAAAGGATACCTATTAATCTCCTCGCATTACTTTTTAGAAAAGCGTATTAATTAAATGTCAGTACGTTTCTGTCTACACACATACACACTACACACTTGAATATGTGGCAGAGAGAGAGATAGAGAAAAAGGCGAAAATAGTTAACGATTTTACAAGAACCGAAGAAAATCTGAAATAGTTATATTATTACGTTTCAAATCGGTTTGAAAAAACGAAACATAAATAAATAAACGTAATTTATGCCGTAACGTAACGTTTACGAGAGTTCGGAACGTTTACGGTCATAAAAAAAAATGATCGGCGTTTTTACAGCAACGATTTTTTTTTCTAATCCAAATATTTCTCTGAATTCATAGAATACTCTTAGAAATTGTATCAAATTACATTTTTTTCGCGTAAATATTGAAGAATTAAGGAAAATCGATTCGAGCGCCATCTAGCGAAAAAAATGCGTCTTTTGTGTCTATGCGATATTCAACGATAATTGAATCCAATTGGTGACAATTTTTGGTAAAATGTAACATTGTATAAATATTAGATTTAGTAGTTGTTTCGTACAAAGAATTGTCCAATACGAATAAATTGAATCTTATAAATTCATTGTTTAACAGTAAATATAGCAGAAGTAAGTAAATTCGATTCGAGCGCCATCTAGCGAAAAATATGCGTTTTTTGTGTCTATCGATATTCAACGATAATTTAATCCAATTGGTAAAATTTATCAAAATGTTAAATTTAGTAGTTGTTTCGTATAATGAATTGTCCAATACGAAAATATCGAATCTTATAAATTCATTGTTTAACTGTAAATGCAGCAGAAATACGTAAATTCGATTTGAGCGCCATCTATCGAAAAATTAGAAATTAAAATTCAATACCTATTTTCGCATTGTATGAGAGACGAGTTCGAATCATGAAATTTCATTTTTAACTGTAAATATAGCAAATTTAAGTAAATTCGATTTGAGCGTCATCTATTGAAAAATTAGAAATTAAATTTCAATATCTATATTCCTCTTGTATCACAATTATCCAATACTTAGAGATGAGTTGCAATTATGTAATTTCATTTTTAAGTGTAAATACACCAGAAATAAGTAAATTCAATTTGAGCGCCATCTATCGAAAAATTAGAAATAAAAATCCAATACCTATATTCACCCTGTATCACAATTATCCAATACCTAGAAATAAGTTCGAATCATGTAATTTCATTTTTAACTGTAAATACAGCAGAAATAAGTAAATTCTATTTGAGCGCCATCTGTCGAAAAATTAGAAATTAAATTCCAATACCTATATTCACCCTGCATCACAATTATCCGATACGTATAGATAAGTTCGAATTATGTAATTTCATTTTTAATTGTAAATATAGCAGAAATACGTAAATTTGATTTGAGCGCCATCTATCGAAAAATTAGAAATTAAATTCCAATACCTATATTTGTATTGTATCACAATTATACAATACGTAGAGATGAGTTCCAATTATGTAATTTCAATTTTAACTGTAAATACAGCAGAAATAAGTAAATTCGATTTGAGCTCCATCTATCGAAAAATAAGAAATTAAATTTCAATACCTATATTCGTCTTGTATCACAGTTATCCGACGCGTAGAGATGAGTTCCAATTATGTAAATACAGCAGAAATAAGTGATTTTGATTTGAGCTCCATCTATCTATCTATACGATGCGTAGAGATGAGTTCCAATTATGTAATTTCACTTTTAACTGTAAATATAGCAGAAATAAGTAAATTCGATTTGCTATAATTGTGTTTATCGATATGCACTAATAATTATTTAGTATATTAAATTTAGTAGTTATTTTGTATAGTTAATTGCAATAGTTCAGATGAATCAAATTGTAGTTCAAATCGCAATTGTAATTATAATTGATTGCTCTTTTTTTTTTGGTGATCAGTCGCCTTGACATACAGAAGAAAGAGACCCCAATTTTTCCTCACGAGCGTAAAAGTAATTCAACGTTACATTAAATCATCCTTGAGATTACTAATACACACGTACACTGTTGAAAATTAAATTGTTGTTGTTGTTGTCTATATTAACTGAAACTAGTGTACTAGATTGATTTTTTTATATCTTTAAAACTCGACGAATTTGCCGGATTTTAATGGTGCTATTTGCAAAATAAGAAAAGAGAAAATTAAGAAGTAGGTTGCGTAAAAGTTTAACAGCCCTTAAGGACATCTCCAAGAATATATATAGATACCATAAAGTAGGATTAACTTGGAATTGGAGCGCAGTTTTCAGCTGAGAAAGAACGTAAACTAAATGTTGCGAGAACTAAATTTAAATTTAGAAAAATCTTTGTATGAAAAATACATTAACTAAAAGTAAGATTAATTTTAATGTAATCATAAGATATTTTGAAAAAAACTTTCATTTTTTTTTTAATTGTAGAATCTAATTGTAAATTACGTGTTGAAAAGATTTGGAGAAAGATTGATGCAGTTTTGAGTGAAATACAGCAGAAATTTGGAAATTCGATTTAGGCGCCATCTCGTGAAAATTTACGAATCAAATTGGAAATTGATTTTCAACAAAGAAATTGAATTTTAAACGCGATCGAGGGCTTTAAAAATACGGTTAAATAATGAGTTGATCTAAGATTCAAAAATTAATGAACACCTTTTACGGCTTTTAACGTCGGATTAATTGATCCGTTCGCGGCCATAAATCAGGTACAACTCTTCGCAATTTGCATTTTGTGAACAGGTTGCAACGATGAGAGTTTGCAATCATCGTCCGATGACCACAATTTGATTGATCATCGCTGCATTTTCGTAGCGGTATCTTCGGATAATGATGATGATGATGCTGATGGGAAGATTGCGCGAAGAAGAGGGAAATGTTTTGCAGTCGTTGTCGGTGAGGTCGTTCGTTTGTAGGCGCGTCGTCGGTTATTAATTGTCGGTGTCGGTGATATCAACGACCGACGAGTTTATCTTTTACGAAGATAAAGTTACCTCAAACCACTTCGATCCTCGGATCACAGAAGAGTAGTTTCCGCTCTTCGGATTCTTCGCGACACAAAGGCTTTCCTTTGCGGCCGCGTCCTTCGTAACTCACACATTGCAACGAGAGATAAAAGTAAACTTTGTGTGTACTTTGCGAGACGTTTACGATCGCACCTTTTATCTCGCTTATACCGGAACGTGTACGTCTATAATTAATATACTCACTGTTGTTGCACTCTTAACTGCATCAAATTTTCATCAAAGATTCAGTAAATTCAAAGAAATTTGGTTGAAATAAGTAAATTCTACTGAAGCGCCATCTACCGATAATTAATATACTAGAAATAGTTGGCGTTTTAAGGATTAGTAGACATGATATTTCAAGGAGAGTTAATTAGTTTTCGCATTCCTCTTGCGTTTCTACAATTTAATTTGCAGACTCGTTTCATCATCTGCACACTAAAATATTAAAATTTCACGCTTTTTTTTTTGGCCAAATTAATTAATTAATTAATTAATATTTTTTACATATTTGTATGTAATAAATATGTGAACTAGTGTGCGAAATTTATGTAGTCTATGAAGTTGTTTCTTACAAAATATAAACTAAACTCGTATATACTAACTACATTGTTCGGGCTCAAGGCTAATCTGTTATGTAGATTGCGTTTAAACTAGTCGTAATGCCTCTGAGATTATTCACTCAACGTGTATTATTTCTGTGTTGTTTTTTTTAAAATTCTATCGCATAGTTAAACAACGCGTCTCCACGGATAATGCTTGGATGGGATGAAAAAAAAAGTACTTAATAAACTTTAAAAAATTCTCGTTTTTCTAAAGTGCATAAGTTGTAAGATGCAAGAGAACAACAAGTGACGTACATCCAGCAAGCATTTGAAGCATCCGTTCTGCGTGCAGAATGCATTATTGTTGTTAAATAGGAAGGCTCTTTCAAAAGAGACGTGTACAAAAGGCCACGGCTCTCTTCCATAGCTGCATAAATTGTTTCGCCGACATTTTTTTGTTTTTGTTTTGTTTCTCTCTCTCTTTTGTTTCGTTCTTTCTTTCATTTGTTTTACCGCAAATGCATACACATACACACACACGGCACACTCTAATTCGTAAAATTATTTTTCAATTTATAAACAAAATATTTATTTAAATAGATCATATTTGTTGACTCCTAAATGTCAAAGTTCAAAAATATACTAAATTTTCAAATTTGATTAACGACGACAGATGAAAAATATATACAGTGGAACCTCGCTTAACGAACGACGTTTCGCATAACGACTGACTGATAAGAAGAGAAGTCCCGGATTTTATGTGTATTTTTGAATATGTTTCACTATACGAGTAAAAATCCGGAAATTTTGGAATGGATTAAACTCGTTAAGCGAGGTTCCACTGTATATATAAAAAAAATGAACGTTCATTTAAAAACAACGAAATTTTCGTTTACTTTCAAAATTTTGTTTTGTTAATTATTAATTCATTTTTTTTAAATTTTATTAATTATCAAATTCCAAATTTGTGAATAAACGGATATTTTATTACGAAAAAGGAATATAAGAGAATTCTGTGAAATTGGGTTAAAATGAAAGTGCGTAAACTAAATTTAGTGAAAAATAAAATTTATGCATGTTGTTTGCAATTGTCACTTGTCATCTAGATGTCAACAGTGTCAAATTCAAAATGAAAGTAGGTTAAGAATAAATTGTCACTTGTCATGTATGTGTCAAAATGATAATAGGTTAGAATCAATGGCCGCAAATCCAAAGTTATCGAATTTCATAATTGGTATCATTGATCCAGATGTGAACTGAACCGAATTTAGCGACATTTACTTATAATTCAAGTTGGTGCACATGTCACCTGTCATGTATCTGTCAGAACTGTCAAAATGTGAGTGCAAGACTGTGCAAATTTCGAAGGTTGCGTTTAAAGAATGTTTGTTGTTGTTGTGAAATATAAAATTTATGCATGTCAGTTGCAGTTGTCACTTGTCATCTATACGTCAACAGTGTCAAATTCAAAATGAAAGTAGGTTAAAAATATGTTGTCACTTGTCATTTATGTGTCAAAATGAAAATAGGTTATTCAAAATCATCGAATTTCATAATTGGTATCATTGATCCAGTTGTGAACTGAACCGAATTTAGCGACATTTATTTAGAATTCAAGTTGGTGCACATGTCATCTGTCATGTATCTGTGAGAGCTATCAAAATGTGAGTGCAAGACTGTGCGAATTTCGAAGCTTGCGTTTAAAGAACGTTTGTTGTTGTTGTGAAATATAAAATTTATGCATGTGAGTTGCAATTGTCACTTGTCATCTATACGTCAACAATGTCAAATTCAAAATGAAAATAGGTTAAGAATATGTTGTCACTTGTCAAAATGAAAATAGGTTATTTAAAATTATCGAATTTCATAATTGCTATCATTGATCCAGATGTGAACTGAACCGAATTTAGCGACATTTATTTATAATTCAAGTTGGTGCACATGTCACCTGTCATGTATCTGTCAGAACTGTCAAAATGTGAGTGCAAGACTGTGCAAATTTCGAAGGTTGCGTTTAAAGAACGTTTTCGTTGTTGTTGTTTGTTGTTAACAGTCTGAAGAAGTGATTACATGAGCCGGTGCGCGAAGTTACGAGAGCGAAACCCGTTACTACAAACACACAAAAATGCAAGCGCGTAAAAAGCCAAGTAAGTTGCAGCAGCAGCAGCAGCGGTCGTCCTTCGCCTCCTCTGTTTCAGCCACCGCCGCCGCCTTCTTCTTTCTACGTGCACCGAAAACCACTTTAATCGAACCTTTCCGATATTATTTCTGCGCTCTATGTGAGCGAGCGAGTGTTATGTGCATATAATATGCATATGTAGTCTCGTTCTTTGCTAAGTGTAATTATTATCGAATGCGCGCCCTCCGGCGGCCCTCGTTCCTTACTTCATCCATGACCGACCAACAGTCTCTTTCTCCTTACCTAACAATAATAATAAAAATCGTACGTTATCAAGGCTCACGGATTAAATCACACCAATTACTCATTTGATCCAGAAACAACGTCATCAACAAGTTGTCGTATCGCAGGCAGTCGTTTTTTCGTAGACGTCGCACCCTCGGTTTTCTAAATGGGACCAGCTGGGGCGGCACGAGAATCGGAGATAGCGTTGGATGCTGCAGTCGCAGCCGCCGCCTGTTACGTCAGCGGTCGCCTCTATATTGATCCGGCCGCACTTTTACGCAACACGTCGCTCGTTGTCTTTTTGTTTTTCTCATAGCCGCCCCCGATCCGACTGCTACCCGAGATTACGCTTACTACCAACCCCTTGCACACACATCCACACACATCCACACACACATTTCAGCTCCATTCACACACCTCGCCGCAAACATCCGTCCATCGTTTATTCATCACCACCATCATGCGTAACTCTCCTTCCTCAATCGCACTAATTACACGCAAACATTCATTCATCCACCCTTTTCATCACGCAACAATTCACCACCCCTGTTTCAATACAAAATCCCTATACTTTACGCAAGCGTCAATTAACACAGCAATTGACCCATTCATCACATTTTGTTAATACCATACAGCGTTAACAGATGGCGTATCGACGAATTCAATCAAATTTAATAACAACTTAACTTCAAGCTTTAGTTATTTTTAGAAATGTAAACAATTAATGACAGTTTTATTACGGACAGTTGCGTAACCATGGTTAATACAATAATTGACAAGTGACAAATGTCAAACGTCAAATAAAACAATAATAAAAGGAAAGTTGTCCCTTGCGTTACTAATTACTACAGCTTATTACAATTTGACAAGTATCAAACGTCAAATAAAACAAAACTAAAAACAATTGATGACAGAAAGTTATCACATTCATTATATTTTGTTGATATCATCCAGCGTTAACAGATGGCGTATCGACGAATTCAATCAAATTTAATAACAACTTAACTTCAAGCTTTAGTTGTTTTCTTTTAAATTTTCTTTTTAGAAATGTAAACATTTTATTACGGACAATTGCGTAACCATGGTTAATATAATAATTGACAAGTGACAAACGTCAAATAAAACAATAATAAAGGGAAAGTTGTCCCTTGCGTAACTAAATACTACAGCTTAATACAGTTTGACAAGTGACAAATGTCAAATAAAATAAAAATAAAGACTGTTGATGTCGGAAAGTTGTCCCTTGCGTAACAAATTACTACAGCTTAATACAATTTGACAAGTATCAAACGTCAAATAAAACAAAACTAAAAACAATTGATAACAGAAAGTTATCACATTCATCACATTTTGTTGATATCATCCAGCGTTAACAGATGGCGTATCGACGAATTCAATCAAATTTAATAACAACTTAACTTCAAGCTTTAGTTGTTTTCTTTTAAATTTTCTTTTTAGAAATGCAAACATTTAATGACAGTTTTATTACGGACAGTTGCGTAATCATGGTTAATACAATAATTGACAAGTGACAAATGTCAAACGTCAAATAAAACAATAATAAAAGGAAAGTTGTCACTTGCGTAACTAAATACTACAGCTTAATATAATTTGACAAGTACCAAACGTCAAATAAAATAAAACATTCATCACATTTTGCTGATATCATCCAGCGTTAACAGATGGCGTATCGACAAATTCAATCAAATTTAATAATAACTTAATTCCAAACTTTAGTTGTTTTCTTTTAAATTTAAAATGTACATTTATTAAAACGTGCATGCATTTGCAAAACTACAGATTATCCATCTTTTTGACAGATGTCAAATTTATCAATGAAGCAATGACATTTTGAAACGTCAATAATTTATTGACATTAACCTCAATCTAATACACTGAAAAACGAAACGTCCTTGTGCATCGAACTAATTACTCGCAAAGTGCACATATTCTGGTAATTAGTTTCCCTAATTAACGTTGTTTCTTTTTGTATCTTCTTGTAACGTCCAAATAACAGGAAAAAAAAATGATGTATGCATTAATTATCTGCTTATTTTTTTTCAACTAATTCGTCAGAAATTTCCTTGAACCGAAATTGCGAAATTTTGAACTCCGTCTCTCTCTCTCTCTTTGTATTTTTTTTTTATTAATGAAATTCAGCTCGAATCAAAATGTGAAAATATACCTAACCTAACACAATGTAACCTTAAATAATCTACGCGGACGTCGATTTTCACCTTCTGCGTAAATGTCATGACACGAAACTAAACAAAAAAAAAAGCGTAAATGCTTGTTAAGACATTCTCCGTTAATATTCTTTTTTTGTTTGTAAATTAACACTAAGATATTTACGATTTCAACAATTTTGTTAACGAAATTTGTACGTGCAGATAATATTAATTATTTTGTCGTTAAATTACACAAAAAAAACAACTATTTTTAATGTCTATTACTTAAGTGCAATTTAAATAATATATAATAAGTATTTAGAGCTCATTAGCAGCGTTGCGGCATCTAATAATTAGAGAAATTATTATTATATATTGCATGAAATGCAAACGGGGAATGTGCACACACTTTTAATTGACATTTTATCGATTGTGTGTATGTCCATAAGAAGACTTAATAACTATTTCCATATGGACAACTTGTGAGGTCGGTCGGTCGGTCGATACTCCTGTGTGTGTACGCAATCAATTGTTTTTTTTTATTTCTTGTTTCTACTTTTATTATACGAGTGTACACGCAATAAAAAATGGACAATTACACCTCGTGTAATTGTCAATCCGATGCGCCGAATACAGATTTCGAATGACATTAATAATATTGACCCCCCCTCCCATCAATTGGTAAAGTGCAAATAAAACTCCGATTTGATTGCTGTAAATAAAAAAAAATACATTAAAAGAAATGCAAATATTTAACGACAGTTTTATTACGGACAGTTGCGTAACCATGGTTAATACAATAACTGACAAGTGACATACGTCAAATAAAACAAAAATAAAGATAGTTGATAACGAAAAGTTGTCCCTTGCGTAACCAAATACTACAGCTTAATACAATTTGTCAAGTGTCAAACGTCTAATAAAGACAGTTGATAACGAAAAGTTGTCCCTTGCGTAACTAAATACTACAGCTTAATACAATTTGACAAGTGACAAACGTCAAATAAAACAAAAATAAAGATAGTTGATAACGGAAAGTTGTCCCTTACATAACTAATTACTACAGCTTTATACAATTTGGCAAGTGCCATACGTCAAATTTAACAAAAATAAAAACAGTTGGTAACGGGAAGTTACGTAACTAATTACTACAGCTTAATACAATTCGACAAGTGTCAAACGTCTAATAAAGACAGTTGATAACGGAAAGATGTCATTTACGTAACTAATTACTACAGCTCAATACATTTTGATAAGTGTCAAATGTCAAATAAAACAAAAATAATGACAGTTTATAACAGAAAGTTGTCCCTTGCGTAGCTAATTACTACAGCTTAATACAATTTGACAAGTGACAAATGTCAAATAAGACAGAAATAAATACAATTGATAACGGAAAGTTGTCCCTTGCGTAATTAATTACTACAGCTTAATACAATTTGACAAGTGACATACGTCAAATAAAACAAAACTAAAGAGAGTTGATAACGGTAAGTTGACCCTTACGTAAACAATTAATACAGCTTAAATACAATTTGAAAAATAATACGTTTCAATTATTGAATGATAATTATTGGAGAAACATTATCATTATCGAAAACAGATAGTATTTCATAAACCAAATTTATTTAATTTCTAAAAATATCGTGCGTAACGGTAAGTTGTTCGTTACGTGCACAAAAAAAAAATACACACAAATTCGTCCTTGAATTGTTGTTTTTAACTATGCTGGTGCCCTTCTTCTGTTGCAATTTACAATCAACTGACATCTTTATTAATTAGAGAAAATATTCTTGATTTTTTTTTGTCAATTCAACACAATTTTATTTAATTCCATGAAAAAAAAATAAAACAATATCAGTTGTCCGTTGCGTAACTTAGATTAATTCATTTGACAAGTGACAAGTGAAATGTCATTTTTTTTTAAATTTAGATGTATTCATTTAGGGTCTATATCGCAAGCCCGACAACCGAAAGACCGTCTATTGAAATCCCGACTGTATGAAAATCCCGACATTCGAAATTCCGGCTGTATTAAAATCCCGACGCTTGAAATCCCGACTATATCAAAATCCCGACTACCATAAAAATGTTATTGTAGAAATTTATAATAATAAAAGACACTGTCGGGATTTCGGTTGTCGGGCTTGCGATTGCCACCGATTTATTTCATATCTGCTTTGATTTGAAAGTTTAATGTTTCGTTAAACTGACAGACAAACAAAGAAACAAAGAAAACTTGTTTGATATTAAATGAAACATGTAAAGTGTAAGTAAATCATGCATGCAAAGAGTGTTCACTTTTACTTTCGTTTCATTAGATCCGATTATATCATTCCGTTTGCGAAATAGATAATAATAATGATAATACAAATTTTGTAATATAATAATTATTGGATAGAAAAAGAGGGAATGAACACAAATAAGAGAATCTTCTTAGGATTTTCTTATAAATACCAACAGCTTATTTCGTCATGTTATTTATTTACGTGCGCGCTCTTTTATTTATTCGCTTCTCATTTATTTTACTTCTTTTTTTTGTCTCTCTCTTTCACCGCGGACATAATGATAATAATTGAAAGTGAGATTGGCGATAAATGAAAGTAATTCAGCTGATTGATGCAGGTGTGTGTCGTAACGGTGGTAAATCGAAGAAGAAGCGATGGAAAAAGTAAATAGCATTTGTGTCATTGGAAATACTACGGTATATCGTCTCTTTACTCGTTATCTCTCTCTCTTTCTTACTCTCGTTCCTTCTTGATTTCCAATTGAAAGCGTTCACGGATTCATTCAACTTCTTCTCAGAATGGGAAAGGAATCAGATAGAATGAGTGAGAGAAGTGAAAATGCGAGGGAATTTATTTGCGTCTCGTTTCTATCCCTTTAACGTTAGATGAAACTAGCTGCGAATCTCTCTACATTTTATCTTTGTCTTTCCCGTGTCCTCCAAGGATCGATCAATATCCTGTTGCTCTGGTCCACTTATCCTCCTCCTCCTCCTCCACCACCGTACGTACACAACGATCGCGGAGGCCGTGCCTTAAAGTCTCTATCTCTCTCTCTCACTCTTTGCACAATGGAAATAAATGACTACTCCGCATTCCTTTTTAAGAATGTTTTTTTTTTTTTATATTAATTGACGGAGAAGGACAATCGCCGATCCGTGCGCGCACTCCACGTGAGCGCCAGCGAAAATACAGAAAATTCTCTATAGTTTTCCTTCTGTTTCTATTCCATTTTTGTTTGGACAAACAACCAAATCGAAAAAACTTATATAAATCGCCGTCAACGTTCGATATGCACGATTCCGATCTTCGCAATTGGAAAACAATTATGAACGTGATTTACTACCGGTATTTAATAACGAAACAATGCAACAATTGTCCAAGTTGTGTAAGTAACGTCAGTACACACAATTTAACAATCGAAACAATGTAACAATTGTTGCAATCCAAAGTTGACAAGCAAAACGTCAATTGTCGAAGTTGTATGTTGCGTAACTAAGGTCAATACACAAATTTAACAAACGAAACGTCAACTTCCCAAATTGATTCAATAAAAAAGCACAATGCATCAATTTGATAAGTTGTTCGTTGCGTAACTAACATACATTCAATTTTGACAAGCGAAACGTCAATTGTCGATGTTGCGTTAATGCAATTTGACATGTGTCAAACGTCAAGAGATAAGTAGTTCTTTTCATGTTTCTTTGCGATTTTCAATCAATAAACGTTTGGTTTTTGCGTAAATTGATTGCGATGTTCGAAATTGGAAAACAATTATAAACGTGATTTACTACCGGTATTTAATAACTAAACAATGCAACAATTGTCCAAGTTGTGTAAATAACGTCAATATACACAAATTTGACAAACAAACGAAAGAATATAATAGTTTTATAAGTTTTCAGTTGCAAACCAAAGTTGACAAGCGAAACGTTAATTGTTGAAGTTGTCTGTTGCGTAACTAAGGTCAATACACAAATTTAACAAATGCATCAATTTCATAAGTTGTTTTTTGCGTAACTAACGTCAATCCAAAGTTGACAAGCGAAACGTCAATTGTCGATGTTGCGTTGTTACAATTTGACAGGTGTCAAATGTGAAAAGATAAGTAGTGTTTTCAGTTGCAATCCGAAGTTGACAAGCGAAACGTCAATTGTTGAAGTTGTCTGTTGCGTAACTAAGGTCAATACACAAATTTAACAAATGCATCAATTTGATAAGTTGTTTGTTGCCTAACTAACGTCAATCCAATTTTGACAAGTGAAATGTCAATTGTCGATGTTGCGTTGTTACAATTTGACAGGTGTCAAACGTCAAGAGATAAATAGTTTTTTTCTTGTTACTTTGCGATTTTCAATAAATAAACGTTTGATTTTTGCGTAAATTGATTGCGATGTTCGGAATTGGAAAATAATTATAAACGTGATTTACTACTGGTATTTAATAACGAAACAATACAACAATTGTCCAAGTTGTGTAAGTAACGTCAGTACACACAAATTTAACAAACGAAACAATATAACAATTTTAAAAGTTTTCAGTTGCAAACCAAAGTTGACAAGCGAACCGTCAATTGTCGAAGTTGTATGTTGTGTAACTAAGGTCAATACACAAATTTAACAAATGCATCAATTTGATAAGTTGTTCGTTGCGTAATTAACGTCAATCCAATCTCGACAAGCGAAATGTCAATTGTCGATGTTGCGTTAATACAATTTGACAGGTGTCAAACGTCAAGAGATAAGTAGTGTTTTCTTGTTACTTTACGATTTTCAATAAATAAACGTTTGGTTTTTGCGTAAAATGAATGCGATGTTCGAAATTGTAAAACAGTTATAAACGTGATTAACTACCGGTATTTAATAACGAAACAATACAACAATTCTCGAAGTTGTGTAAGTAACGTCAATACACACAAATTTGACAAACAAGCGAAACAATGTAACAATTTTATAAGTTTTCAGTTGCAATCCAAAGTTGACAAGCGAACCGTCAAATGCCGAAGTTGTATGTTGTGTAACTAAGGTCAATACACAAATTTAACAAATGCATCATTTTCATAAGTTGTTCGTTGCGTAACTAACGTCAATCTAATTTTGACAAGCGAAACGTCAATTGTCGATGTTGCGTTAATAAAATTTGACAGATGTCAAACGTCAAAAGATAAGTAGTTTATTCTTTTTACTTTGCGATTTTCAATAAATAAATGTTTGGTTTTTGCGTAAATTGATTGCGATGTTCGTAATTGGAAAACAATTGAACGTGATTTACTACTACTGGTATCTAATA
>NW_017098178.1:40942-56190 GCF_001412225.1 Nicrophorus vespilloides
AGAGGAGAAACAATGCAAAAGAGATTGCGCATGCATGCATTAATCTTCTTTTACTTCTTCGATAACTTTGAAAACGCTTTTATATACGAGACTAAACAGAAGAAAAAGAGAAAAAAAACAACAACAGAACAATATTACTGTTTTCGTTGTACGCTCGCATAAACGATGCAATGATACCTCGCTAGGCGGGCAAGTGTAAGTGTACACCGCCGCAGTCGAATGAGTGTGTGTATGTTTTGTGTAGTTGTAGAGATTGTCGCGAATGTTTGCGACGTTGAAATGTCAAGGCTGTTCGGTCCACTGAGCTCCGGTTAGGCTCCGGTTTTGCCCCCCGACTACTACTACTTAGTGAAAGTTAGGCATTCTTTGTCTTTTTTAAAATAAACACACACACAGACACACACAAACCCATGCAAACCGAAACGTTGGAACAATGATGAAGGAAAACTTCTGTTTGTTATTTTTTCAACGAAATTAATCAAAAAATCGTTTACCATTTTATCACTTTTAGTACACTTGACTCAAATTGTGTAAATTCTTTTTAAAGTTTTCCATTTCAATTTCAACATTTTGCAAGACTATTATTGCGAAACGTATGGAATGTGCATAGAAAATGGATGAGAATCAAAGAGAGAAAGAGAAAAAGTTAATTAATAAGTCCTTGAGTGTGAACGAACTAATAATATTTGAAATCTAAAGTTTTCGAAGCGTAAAGCGTATGAAACGATTTTCAATAGTTTGAAAACTTTGTTTCTACTAATATAAACTGTTTTAAATTTCAGGAATTTCGTAACCAATTCGAGATTAAACTTTGATTATAACTAAAAAAAAATTTTGTTATAAATAACTTTACAATAATTTCTAATAATAATATAAATTCGATTAATAAAGATTGTAATTATCATTTGAAAACAATTGTTAGACACAAATTTTATTAATACTCAGCTTAATATCAATTAATCATTGAGATAATATAATTTATAGGTTTCCATGGAAATTTCAAATTTAGATTATAATTTGTTCCCAAGATAACACGGATATTAATTAAATCGTTTGATGCGCCATCTCGTGGCTGATCATTAAACTATTTTTTTTATTAAGTAATTATTTCGTATATGAAATAAATTCGATTGATTCGTAAACAATCTAATTGCGATTTTACATAGAAATTCTCTATGCGTTTTTTTTTTCTAGTATTTGCATTGAATTCCAATAAGAAATGTAAAATTATTCCGATCGAAAACGTTTTCTGTAAATTGCGGAAATTGCAATTCGGTATTATTTTTCGCGTTTATTTTTGTTCGTATTCAAGAGAGGTAACGTTTCCTTATACAATCTTAACGTGTCTCTAAAACTAGGAAACAAAAGAAACGTAGTGATAGGGAGAGAAAGAGATTTATTTAATTTCCTATTATATGTAGAGTGAAAGAACGAAATCGGAGCGTATTCCGTCTGACGTAATAATTGTCGTGTGAGGAAAGCGTTCTGCTCTTCCCGGTGAAAATTTTTGATAATTTGTGAATTTCTATCGGATTTCATTAATGCGTTAATAGAGCTGTGATGGCGGTAGTGTCTTTTGTTTTGATTTTGTTTTTTTCGTTTCTATAGGGATGGAGGCGTAAATAGCAAATTGATTTTGTTTTGCTGAAATGTGGGTCAAGGGATGAAACGTTGCGGCATCCTCCACCATTGCCATAGAGACACAAAAGACGTTAACCCCGGGGAGACCGCTAATCTTCATCCCTTTTCCGACCAAACAAAAAAAAAGTAGGTCGAGAAGCAACAAGCTGAAACGATGAAAGCCGCTCACGTGTTGCCCATCCATCTTCATTCATTTTATCTATATTGAAAACAAATCATTAGCAACAATCTCCATGGCAACCAAAGATATTCTCACTTTCTGTTCTCTAATTTAAAAATTTAACCTAACCTAAAATTATTGTTTTTTCAGTTGTCACCCAAATTGACACTCTTGACAGTTGATTTTCCCTAGTTTAGTACGTTTTTTTTTCTCTGTAACATAGTTTTTCAGCTTATATATGTGTCTTGTTCATGCGGTTTGTTGTGTATTTGTTGTAGTTGGTCTTTCTACCCGAGAGGCACGATGAAAATAAACGGGCGGCCGACATCGAGGCAATAAATAAAATGCCGTAGAGGCTAAAAGCTAAATCCTTTCGAATATTTCACAACGAGAGTGCCGCGACGTAGTGTGTGTGTGTGTGTTGGAAAGCGCGAGAGCGAGCGCGAGGAAAACGGCGTTGCGTAATTTTCGCTGTTTAAACTTTTTACCATTGCAAATATGCACATCTACTTCAGATCGGGGAAGTTTTTTCGGATTTGCGAATCATATGTACATTGATTTTTCACTTGTTTTGTCGCCTAGGCGACTCGCACTTTACGCCACCCCATGCAGTATTTTCGTACATGTTTCTGTTTTTTTTTGTCGTTAGATTTTGCTTTTGGCATGAATTTTAATCAATATGCACCTACTTTCCAACATACTCATATACGAAAGGGAACTTTTGATTTGTATTTTTTACTAAAATTTATGTTGCACAAAAACTTACAACAAAAAAAAATTAGTAATTGACAATTATTAATACCAACATTTAAAATATGCACAACCCCAACATTTTCTAACATTATGACAGAAGATAATAACCTACAATTTTTGACAATCAGCTGTTTGCAATCAAATATTCGACTAAGACACAAAATGTCATTGATTATTTACCAACCCTGTAAAACTTTTACTACTGTCAACATTTAAATATGTACTAGTAACGCATTATCATTCATAATAAAATTTATTTATTTATTTATATTTGTTGATAAAATTTATCATTTGATATGAAAATTCTCAAATGAATGAAACAATCAAAACAATTTATTTTTGACAATCAGCTGTGATATGGAACATCACAACGTCCATATTGATATAACAAAATCGAAAATAATTTGTTACCAAGGCGATTAAAAAACAAAAATGAAATAAGTGAAACGGAATTGCTTCCAGGTCATTGGGTAAAGTTCATTCATCGCGTCTGCATGGGAAAACATAAAATCTCGTCTGTTGTTTTTTTTCTTCTTTTATTTTCTTATGTTGCATCGTAAAAACAAACAATATATCAACAAGATATATCTTCAATCGCAATCTGCAGTTGCGTAACCAAGTGAAGCGAGTTCAAATATTTGGCAAGGCTGCGGCCATGGTAATCCGCTTGTTTTAAACGTCCAACGCTTCCTCGGATTATTCGAATTTAAACGCGAATGCGTACAATTGAATGTATTTAAATTCAGCAAAAAGTTTAGTAACAAAATTATTTTATTAGGCGAGTTTCTATGGACCCGAAAGTTTTTCCCCCATTAATATTTGTTGCGTCAAATCCTGATTAAATCCGGACTTTGGGTCAACGAATATTAATAATAGGATGAAATCTGCGCTTATACACAAATAATAAATTATCGGGATTATGAAGACTTTCAGTTTTAGTATTTATATATTGAAATTGCGGACATTTTGCGAACAAAAATAAACAAATGATAAATTCCATGGGTGACCTTAATAAATTAAAGAACTATCAATAAAAATAACTTTTAAGTGAAATCATTTTCTCTTTGCATATATTTTCGTAAACTGCGTTTTCTGTGTTGTGTAAATTAGGCGAAAGGTGGACACGTTTCCTGCTGTTGCAGAAAAATGTGAATTTTCTCGAATTTATCGTTGTTTACGATGAGCGCGCGTCTAAATATAATCGTTATTTAATAGTTCGATAATCTATTTCTGGATGCAATCAATCGAAAAATAAATTTCGTAATTATGATTGTTGTGGTTATTTACGATTATTTCTGTTATTTATATATAAATAATATATGTGCAAAGTTAGACGAGACAACCAGACGGACGGACGAACACCTGTGCAGCAGCAACACACGAAAGTGAAGGCAAATACTGCGTTTATTCGTGCCAATTATCACAACCACAAAACCGCCCAACATATATATATCTAATGAATATATCTGTGTTGTACGCGTATCTAATGCTTGTCCATTTTGTTTCTATATGTTTTTTTTTTGTTTTTGTTTTATTTGCGCGAAACTCGAAGCGTGGGTCGTTTCCTTATTTATACATTTGGGCATTTGCAGGCGGCGGCGGTAGCACTTTCGATTTTGTTGCGGCGGCCTTAATTACACCAACCAAAATGGTAGTAAAACAAAAACTAAACTGCGAATTACAGGAAAATAGTAATAGTTACACATCTAGCAATAAGCATAGATTATAGCTTGAATATCTATGATTAATTAGACTACTCAAACTTGTAATTAGCGCAATTGGTTGTCGAGTTATAGCCCAAAACGTGAAGACAAGTTGAAAAAAAGAAACGTTTTTTCAACTTTGGCGAATTACAGGAAAATACTATTAGTTACTAATTTAACAATAAGCACATATTATAGCCTGAATATCTAAGATTAATTAGACTACTCAAACTTGTAATTAGCGTAATTGGTTGTCGAGTTATAACCCAAAACGTGAAGACAAGTTGAAAAAAAGAAACGTTTTTTCAATTTTGTCGAATTATAGGAAAATACTAATAGTTACTAATCTAACAATAAGCACATATTATAGCCTGAATATCTATGATTAATTAGACTACTCAAACTTGTAATTAACACAATTGGTTGTCGAGTTATAACAGAAAACGTGAAGATAAGTTGAAAAAAAGAAACGTTTTTTCAACTTTGTCGAATTACAGGAAAATACTATTAGTTATTAATCTAACAATAAACACATATTATAGCCTGAATATCTAAGATTAATTAGACTATTCAAACTTGTAATTAGCGCAATTGGTTGTCGAGTTATAACCCAAAACGTGAAGACAAGTTGAAAAAAAGAAAAGTTTTTTTCAACTTTGTCGAATTATAGGAAAATATTATTAGTTACTAATCTAACATTAAGCACATATTATAGCCTGAATATCTAAGATTAATTAGACTACTTAAACTTGTTATAACCCAAAACGTGAAGACAAGTTGAAATAAAGAAAAGTTTTTTCAACTTTGTCGAATTACAGGAAAATACTATTAGTTATTATTCTAACAATAAGCACATATTATAGCCTGAATATCTAAGATTAATTAGACTATCCAAACTTGTAATTAGCGTAATTGGTTGTCGAGTTATAACCCAAAACGTGAAGACAAGTTGAAAAAAAGAAACGTTTTTTCAATTTTGTCGAATTATAGGAAAATACTATTAGTTACTAATCTAACAATAAGCACATATTATAGCCTGAATATCTAAGATTAATTAGACTACTCAAACTTGTAATTAGCTCGAGTAAAACTGTGTTTACATTCGAATTTGCTGAGTGGGTTTGTTTTCGTTAATGATGCAGAGTATTTTGTTTGAATCAAGTTCAATAATTGTTTGATTAGTACAGGCGTTTGAGCAATGATTGCATTGGTTTTGTCAGGAAGGAATCCTTGATGGAGCGCATCGTGACCCTGTCCATCAAGAACCCTTACATATTGCCGCTCGTCCTTGCCAGTATTTAATTACTCGATCCAAGCGAGCGCTCTCACATATCCATACCGTCGTTGTTTTTTGTTTTTGTTTTCGTTTCGTTGTTTCACTGCTTGCTTTTATTTAGTTCTCTTGGTCTTCCACAAGGAAAACAAAAACGAAACAATTGCTTCGTTGCATAGGCTTCTTGGTAAAATAAAAATTATCGAAAATCCGGACGAAATGAACGGAATGTTGTCCGAAAAATGTTCCAAAACGAACGAAAGTGGATGAACTTGTGCGGTACCACAAAAAAATCCGCTGTTAAGATGAGTCTAGGCTCATCAAGGTTATCTGGATTTTTGTTTAAAAAAAGTCGAAAAGTTCGAATATGCAAATAATTCGAATTCCGATTTGCGGAGGAATCAAAGAAATCGAAATATTTTTGAACATCACACATTTCGCGTTTTTTTTTTTCGCTATCGGAATATTTTTGGGTACAATTTTGAACCGGTTTCACGTTTTTTTTTGGTTTTGTTAACAACTTTTATTATATTATTTCATCTTTATTTTCATCTTTTTAATTGATATTAAAAAGAAAGAACAATGAAAATGACATATGATATTTCGTCAAAAATCACAATAGATGGCGTAGCAATATTTCAATTACAATGATTTCATTTTTTTTATGTTACTGACGTAATCAAATTTGACAGTTAATCAAATGTCATCTTGAAATGTCATCTCAACCGCAGAGTCCCGGTTTGAACATCGTCTTTGTGTGTTTTAGCCCCTTGTAAATTGTGCTTGGGACAAGCTAATTGAAGTGAGTGGAGGTTTAAAAAAAGAAGGTGTCCATGCAAAATCCTATTGTTTGAAGTCATTTTCCTTCTTCATAACCAACAATTTTACGATAATTCAAGTGACATTATCTTAACCTCACTGAACTTTCGCAAACATTTTTCTTATTGTTATCCTAACCTCTTCAATTTCTCCTCTTTATGATATAAATACAGGTTAGGTTGCGGCGTTTCGTTACGATTTATGGCTATCTCGTGAAATGTCGATGCTCTTAATTTCAATTGTATCCTTGATTTTCATTGAAAAAGAAGAAAAAACAAAACAAAACAAAACAACAACACTTCATTTCGTTTACAATTCCAATCAAGAGGCAGAGAGATAGAGAGAAAAAATGATATTGATTATGCAACTCGAACGAACAAACAAATGTAATTGCATATCTACGCATACGCTCACACACTATGTATTATCGATATAATTATAAACTCGTAAGATTTGAAAAAGAAAAAATCTAATAATATACAAAAGTTTTAATTATTCACAATTATGCATAAGCATATTGCTTGCAAATACGATTATTAACTGGAATATACAAATCAATAAAAAAAAACGAATCAATTAGTACTAGTTAATGAGCGAAATAAGAACAATTAAACGAGTAAATTATAAGCTGCAAGAATGTTCTAAGTATAGATTATTATATAAAAAGATAAATTGTATGAAATTAGTAAAATCTTGATCCTTGCGGTACACCATACACTTGCATTTATAACAAAATTCATTTGAATCTAAATTTAAGATGGATGAGATGCTGATCCTCGAGTTCATATAACTAGTTTAGGAATAGCGCAAAGATTTTATGGCTGGATGCGATGGATCTCGGTAAATCATTTATGTTTGTTTGTCAAGGGAAACCCCAGCCAGCACAATCGTAAATCGCCAATCTTTATTTCGCGTTTTATCATCGTAACTATGGTGATCGTCATTATTATTATTATTACTGTAGTTGTTATTTCTATTATTTTGTTTGATCGTAAACTGTTCGAACATAATCTAAACAGCTGCTGCTGTTATTTTTTTGTTTTTGGTTGCTATTTAATGGAAACAACTACATAGCAACAACAACAACAGCAACGCATAGAAACAAAGAGGAATATGCGGATGTCGAGATCGATGTAAAACGACGATCATATATAAATAAATTCAACGATTCGGATGGTCCGTCGAACCCGAGATTCTCTCTTTATGTTGTTTCTCCTCTGCTTTCGTTGTTGCGTAAGGGTTCAACAGTCGCACACCTCGCTCGGGTCATTATCGCGTAACCACAGGTAACACAATTGGAAAAAAAAATGTAAACAAACGAGACGTAATCATATGCAGTGAATTTAGCATAACCTTATACAACAATTATATAAAAAACAAACAAATTATCATCTGAAACAAAAAACTAACGAAAAACAAACAAAAGTATGATAATAGTTTTACGTTAAAAAAAAAAGCAATAAAATATGATGATGATGATGTGCAGGAAATTCAACAGGATTTGGGATTTTCGGTCGCAGATAATTTCTTTTTTGTCGAATCTGGATCAGGGTTGAACGAAGCAATTAGCCGAAGATAATTATTATTCGTGTCGAATTTTATCGCGCGCGCGCTTTTTGTTTGTTGTTTCTTTTTTAATTTTGTTTAACCTGCACCTACTCTCACGCCAGACTAGGTCAAGGCCTTCTAAAATTTCAATTTCGAATAGTAAACAAAACACATATGTCAACTCTTGTCATCATAATAGACATATCGCCATGGCAACATTACACAACTGGATTTTGCGTTGCTGTGCCAATATATATTATTGATTGAGCTGTTCGATTCGATTCGATTTCATTTTTCAATACTTATTTTTTTTTCTCTTTAATTTAAATGTCACGTTCGCTCGACGTTTCAAAATCGCGCAGAATCGTGCGTATTTATTATCGTTATTGCTGCCGCTGCTGCTCATTTTTACCATCGTCTCAAATGATCTCTTTCGAATGAATCGACGAACGATGGAAAACGATCTAATTAACCTGATTTTAGGAAAATCAAAGTTGCGTTTGACCCCGTTGCTAGGCGAAACATAGACAAACGAACGAAACGTCCTCGACCCATCACGACGGTAGGTCATGAATTCATTTTTGTTTTCCATCTCGTTTGCAGTTTTGTCATTGTCTTCCAGTTTCCATAGCAACGAAGTTATTTCCATCATTTTCTTCTAAATCTTAATTCCTTCTTGATTTTTGATCTTCATTCTGAAAATTGATTATATTAGTAATAGAAAAATGCTGTAAATATTAATAGAAATCAAAGTACACATTTTTGCTTTGTTTCATAATATAGATATGATTGCAATGCAGCGAAAGCCAACTAACCGTGATGATCAATATATATATAATTCATGAAACTCGCACAAAGTTAAATATTATCAATGCGCGTCCTCTATTATCCGCAACGACGAATTACACAATTGACAGTTAATAATACACAAAACGGTTGTCAACATGAAGAAAATTAAAAACATAATAAAAATGAACAAACAAAATATGAATGTTTTCTTTTTTTTTTCATTGATAATTATTTCTGCTTCATTTTATTTATTATTACATTTATGCAACTTGTATATCAACTTCTTCTTCTTCCTCCCCCCGTCTTCATTTGGCTTCCGCATTACGCGCCAATGAGCCAACCACTGTCTGTATATTCAAAACACGAAGATCAAAAAAAAACTTATTCTTCGGATTTCTTCCTCCGACCAAATAATTACCTTCTCCCAATAAACTAAAACTTCTTTCTTCTGCACAAATAATCAAAATAAAAAACTTCTTCTAAAAATAACTTAAACTAATTTCTATAACATATGTACATAGGAGAGATACGGTAAGACAGGTAAAAACAAGAGTATATCAACTGACATTCGATTAAATCGTCGTACGCCATCTATTGTTTACAGTTCCGAAATACTTTTAACACGATATGATTATCATTCAATATAGAAGAACGTTAGTTTTTAGTGTTGGTAATAAATAAATAAAAGAACGTCGGGAATCAAATGGAGACTGGAATTTATGGAGCCATAACACTTGAAGGAAATTACGACCTCACAGAAACGTCTTTATCTCTTCACTTGCTGCTAATAAAAACAAAAATTGTTAAGTTCTAAAAGTTGAGCATAAAAGTGATTTGCACACCCGAATTGTTTCCTCTTTTTTGTTTTTTTTTTTCGTTTCTTCTTAACCAAAAGCGAACGCTTCAGACCGTGCACAATTGCACAACGATATCGTTTAACAATTGAACAGTTTTTTCTGTTTGTTTTAAGTGTAATTCATGGAACGAAGAAACCAATTTTCGAAAGCGATGTTATAAATATCGCCGCGCGGATTCATTGACTGAGTGTTACTTCTTCGTTTTGTTTGTTTGTAAACACGGTTTTTCGAGTTGCGTAACATTTCGGTTAATTACAAAATGAGTTTCGATTGGAGGCATTCTCGATTTGATTTAAAGGTGAATTTAATAAAATGGAACATGACGAGGGAACGAGAGAGAGAAAAACGCGGATTGTGACTGGAAGTGAGTGAGACGAGGATCGAGTCTTCAAGGACGTGCAGCAAATGGGTGCAGTGTATGTATGTGTGTGGACAAAGAGAAAGAAATTGGCTTCGGATGGAAACGAATAATAATAATAATAATAAAAACAAATGATTTAAAAATATAGCATACTAGATAATAGATTGAGAGAAGTGTGTAAGAATGAGATGATGAAGATGATTACTCAACTGAAGAAGATATGTTTTATGGGCATCGAGTGAGAATACATTTTGTAACTCGCAGAAGAATTCTTATGGAAGAGTGTAATTATAATAGGCCTACTTTGATTTTGTATTTGCGCGTTGCTTATATATAGAGATAATTGTGTTACCATAGTAACAACGGAAAGCAATGGTTTATGAGCAGCCACGTATGGAGAGGGCGGCGGTGGTTGTGCACCAGGAAACAATTGAAAAGCGGATACGACGCGCGTTTTACATTAAAAAGTTTGTGGAAGAAGAAAAATAAAATGAGCTGAGAAATGCATGCATGCAATGCAGCAGTGAACGGTGATCGATTCAAGGTTTTTGACGCCGTATGTAATAGTATGCAATGTGTGTGTATAATAATAGATAGAATTGATCGGTTAAAGTGAAGATGTCGAAGAGGAAACATTTGAATTCGTAAATGGAGAAACGATATATAATTTGTTGGGAGCGTTGGAGCGCGTTGAAAGAGTTCGAACGCGCGAAAAACTTAACTCCCAAAGAGAACTCGCTCAGGATTTGGTTCGTTTGTGTTATTTGTGTTATAATAGTCTTGTCTTGTAAATGGAATTGGCTTCCTCATTTCACTTTTATGTCTTTCATTCTTCTAGGACCCCACCACTCTCACTCGATCCCATTTCACATGATGATATGTTCAAAACTGAAAGTGAATCATCTCAATCATCATATCAATTGTTTTTTTTTATTTTTTATCAACGCCCTCTACATTACATTCGTTTAAATTCAGTCTGGGAATTATCAATTTTGAAACAAAGAATTTCAAGTCTGCGAATACTTGTTTATATGTTGTGTTGTTTTTTTTTGTTGTCGATAATTGTCGAGAAACGAAAGTTGTTGTTTGTTAACCGCTCCCGTTCGTTCGCAGTTTAATAATTATAATTGCTTCGGTTGGTTGTTGCTGTCGTTGATGGATAATTGGGAAAGGATGGGAATTTGCCTACAGGTCTTCTAAATTATACAAATTTCGTTACTTCTGAAGTGAAGAAATCCATCATCCTCTCTTCTCTCGTTGAATAACCGCGACGAATTTGCGTCGATATCGAAATACATATATAAATTGTTATGTAAATATGTTAGACGCAAATTTAGTTTTTATGTTTAGTTAATTAATTGACGCTGAGCTAATTATGTTTCTACCAACATTTCTTAATCGCATCCTCTCTCACATTCTACTCTCACATTTTTTTTGATATCTTTATTGATTTTTTCTTATTTCTAATTTTCTTTCTCAAAATTAACGCAAGATTTGAATTTGCCGCCATTTGTGCAGTAAAGTGTTGGAAACCCCAAAAAAGAAACAATTTGAGACTTGTATCGCTTCAAAAACCGATATGTAAATTACATAAAAAAAAGAGGCACGGTTTTTCATAAAATTTGTTATTTACGTTTATTTTAATGAATTTTAGATTGTGAATGTATAGTTTTTGTTATTATTATTATTAAGTGGATGGAAATGATTTGTTTAGTAGGAAGTGGAAAGAGAACGTGTTTGAATTCCCGAAAATAAATGTATAGAATAAGAAAAGTTTAGATGTAACAGAGACGAAGATTACGAAAGAAAGGAGACGAGAGATTTAATCGATGCACGGTAGAAAGTAATTGGGATCATATTGATTAAGCGATAAGCAATGAGGAAGTAGTGCCTTCATGACAGCAGCAGGATTGCATCCAGCTGAAAGCAGGAAGGAGGACATGGCTTGCTTGTTTTCTTGCATTTTCCTGCATATTATAACGTTTGTTTGTTTGTTTGTTTTTCCTTTAACAAACTTATGCAACTTTTACCAGTTTTTCTTAGAGAAAAATCATTGTGTTTTTTTTTTGTGTGTGTTTTAATCGAATATTTCGTAATGTAACGTTATTTTCATACGGTAATTTGTGAATTACCCAAAGCGTTTTTCCCCGGAGTTGACGGACATCAATTAAATACGGCTCACTCGGATGGAACGAAGAAACGACAACGAAAACAACGTTAACCAGAAGGAATTCCACACGAAATTTCGTAACGACAATTTCCTGAAATCAACGAAACAAAGTTTGCTACGAAAACAAAACAAAACAAAACAACAAAAGAATTAGATGATCGGCAATTTCCAAATAATTCGATTTTTTCGAATTGTTTCAATTGTTTCCTGGTGCACAACCACCGCCTCCCCATACGTGGCTGCTCATAAACCATTGCTTTCCGTTACTATGGTAACACAATTATCTTTATATAAGCAATGCGCAAATACAAAATCAAAGTTTGCTACGAAAACAAAACAAAAAAAGAATTAGATGATCGGCAATTTTAAATTCTTTTGCGTTCTTTGTTCAACTTGTTTTTTTTTTGTTATGAATGCAGAAATCCTTTCACTGGCTAGGCCGTAGTAGCATGAAGGGCGCCGCCACTCCGCTATTACCGTAACATGCTATTGCTATTAGTTCTGCCAGATTACGCTCTTCTGGGGTTCTCTTGCTTCGTTGTTTTTTTTTTGTTTTTTACTTATTATTTTATCTCAACGTGCAGCAAAAAGGAAAACGAAACTAAAACTCATGTGCGAATATTGAAAGTTGTTTAGCAAATGTTGTAGCAATGAGTGTATATGTGAATTTGTTTTGCGTTGCTATGGTAGATGTGTATATTAAAAATAATTGGTTACTAAGTAACGGACAATAATAGTTCAATTTCAAAAACAACAATGACGATGGAAACATGTAATGTGATATTTCCATTTGACGAAACTTTTTGTTGTGTTTATTTCACGAACAATTAATAAGGAAAAATATGTAGAAAATATGATAATGAGAACATATAGAATGAAAAAAAATTAAAGAAAAATCAAGAAGAAAAAGTAGGAAAACTATGAGAGAATGCAAGTGAAACAATTAGAGAGAAAACTAAAGAAAAATTATGAAAATTCAAGACAGAAAAGCAAGAGGAAAAACTAGAAAAATAAAGAAAGTAAAACTATTAAAATGAAAACAGGAAAGAATCACAGAAAAATCAAGACAGGAAATAATGAAAATCAAGAGTAGAAGAAACGAGAGGAAAAGCTAGAAAAATCATGAGATAATTCAAGTAAAACGAGAAAGAATGAAAGAGAAATTTCGAAAAAAAAAGGAATAAGAAAATGAAGAGTGAAAACAAGGTAAATCAAGAGTGAAAATATTAGAGGAAAAGTCAAGAGACAAGTTAATAAAACAAGAAAAAATCATGAAGAAAAATATAAGAAAACTAGAAAATTTAAGAGAAAACTTGAAGAAAAACTTATAAAGGGTGTCCCAAAATTAACGCAATATTTGAATTTGCCGCCCTTTGTGCAGTAAAGTGTTGGAAACCCCAAAAAAAAATCAATTTGACACTTTACTGCACAAATTCAAATCTTGTGTTAATTTTGGGACACTCTTTATATAGAACAAGAAAAGAAAAATGAATATTTCTAATAAATTTTGTTGTGTATTCAAGAATGCGTGTAAGTTATTTGTAAGAAGAGACGCGTTTAATTAATTCGCAATCAAGTTTGCGAATGTGAAACCGAGATGAGATTTTGCAAATTGGGAAAGGCGGGAAATCTGGTGGGATATGGAAATATGCGATTGCGTAACCATCATCAGTGAAGTTGGCAATGTTTTGAAGAATAATAATAATAAGAAGAAGCGGGAATTTGCCGGGAAAATGGGCAGCGAAGCGGGCAGAAAAATGCGCAACCGAATTAAACGCGCCAACGTTTTCTATTAAATTGCTTGCAAAGATATGTAATTTCGCATTAAAACATATACACATTTTTTTTTCTCTTCTTCGTTTCGTTCTTGGTGTTTTTTATTTTTTTTTCCTTCTTTGTGAGGTTGGTGTTTTGTAACGAGTCGGAATGTCAGTGAGCCTCAGGAAAGCCGACTGGAATTAGAAATCGAAATGCGAATGTATCGGAGGTGGCTGCGGCAATTTGCACATACACACACAAACACACACCTGACGGGGGGGCACCAACCGCCCGCACCAACGGCCTTGTCAAGGCTATCCGCCATCACCATCAACCTCTCTCTCAACCACACTCTTTCTCTTACCCAATCGCCTTAAATCACTCAATTCTTCGCTAGCTCGCTCTTTCGCACAAAACGAAATTTTTGCGCTAATTAACGCCGTTTTTCGATTCGCGCTCACAGCCACCTATATGTGTGTTTCACCTCGCCGTTCCGTTTTTCTTATTATTCATATTCATTTTTTTTTGTTTCACACTTTGCCTTTCATATCTCATTTCAATTATTTTTGTATCCTACATACGAGAGTATTACTACATCAATTCGTTTGCAACGTTCGCAAATTTATCATCAAATTGCAATTTTATAATTACAGCAAAATTTATTAACTAACATCAACATTGTTTAAGTTGGCATCTATCCAGAGAGTCGAACCGAAATAAATTTCGTTCCGGTTTACGGTTATTGTTTGTTTATATCAGAGGTTCTCAAACTTTTTTGTGTTGTAGACCCCTTGCCATGTTTTTCGGTTTTGGGTAGACCCCCTAGATCTTTATAATTATTAAGATCTTTGCTCTGAGACTGTGCGTATGATTGTAACAAGATGATACTGGTATATTAGTATATTATGTGTAGGTTTTTACAAGTTCAATGTATGCTGGTCTTTATCGAAAGCCCGACAACCGACATCTCGACTGTATCGAAATCCCGACTATATCAAAATCCCGACTACCATAATCCCGACTATATCAAAATCCCAACAACCATAATCCCGACTGTATCGAAATCCCGACAGTGTCTTTTATTATTATAATGTATACAATAACATTTTTAAATTATTCCGAAACGTAGTCCATCTATTATTATTTAACTATTATTTAGTATTAATAACAATAAATTATTATGAATAATTCAATGAAATCAAATACAATAAATAACAACAATTAATAATCTCTACTCCCCCCGTTATATTCTAGAAATAAAAAACTCGAGCAATGAATTTTTAAAATTATCTTTATTATAATACATAAATGAATAAAATAATTATAATGAAACACTATCAGCTATTCCGCGAAGAAAACTCATTAATGTTCTGTTTTGTCGATCATTTACTATAAAAGACACTGTCGGGATTTCGA
>NW_017098179.1:0-1088 GCF_001412225.1 Nicrophorus vespilloides
ATACTTGAATGAAAGATAAATATACAGGCTTTCAATTAAGCACACATCGCACAAATATCAATTAATACTTGAATGAAAGATAAATATACAGGCTTTCTAATGAGCTATTTCGAGATTTCAACTACATGGATTTTCTGTAATTCATTTTCAAAATTGTAAAATTATTTTTGAAGCTGCAAAAATTGAAATATCTTCAGTTATATTATATATGTCAAGAATTTCCTGTAATTGTTTATGAACGTTGAAAATGCAATTTCATATTGATGGATTAAGTTAATAAACGTATATAGTATTTGAAGATAATCTAAATTTCATAGAATTTCAAAGCATTTTCATTTAATTTTCGAAAATTCTAGGGATTGACTTGTGCCACTGCATATTTTCGAAGTCAGGCATTTGGCCGTGCCAAGCAGAGATTAAAGGTATAATATAGTTAATCCCAGTGAAGGTCACTCTTTACCTGACGCCAACTAAGCTTTAAGGTCGAAAGTCCCTCGACCCTTATAAACTTTACAACGATTCCATAAAAGTATCAAATTTAGTCTTTCAATAGGAAACCGTGGATTTACGCTGTACGGAATATTTTCGGAAATTGACGATTTTACTGTGCTTCCTAGTTTATGTAAATGTATGAAACGGTAATGTTTTATTTGAATATGGTCTCAAAGGGAGGAAAAGGTTTTATTAGTGGGATTATCCTCCATTAACAAAAGAATGCTTCTGGAGAATCCTTCCATTCTTTGCTTGAAGATTTGTTTGACTTTTGGAAGTTACTGAAAAAAACATACATACATAGCACAAATACAAATTATTATTTTAATTAAAGATAAATATACAAGTTTTTCAATGAGAAATTATTATGGTTTGCAACTATCATGGTTTTTCTGCAATTAATTATTGAATTTGAAAAAAAATAATTCTTGAAATTAAAGTGTCTTAAGGTTTTGCTATATTTCTCAATAATCTTGCGTCGTACTAACATAAATTAATATTTTAATTAAATATAAATATACAGGCTTTTCAATGAGAAATTATTATGGTTTGCAACTATCATGGTTTTTCTGCAATTAATTATTGAATTTGAAAAA
>NW_017098179.1:1113-3535 GCF_001412225.1 Nicrophorus vespilloides
ATACTTGAATGAAAGATAAATATACAGGCTTTCAATTAAGCACACATCGCACAAATATCAATTAATACTTGAATGAAAGATAAATATACAGGCTTTCTAATGAGCTATTTCGAGATTTCAACTACATGGATTTTCTGTAATTCATTTTCAAAATTGTAAAATTATTTTTGAAGCTGCAAAAATTGAAATATCTTCAGTTATATTATATATGTCAAGAATTTCCTGTAATTGTTTATGAACGTTGAAAATGCAATTTCATATTGATGGATTAAGTTAATAAACGTATATAGTATTTGAAGATAATCTAAATTTCATAGAATTTCAAAGCATTTTCATTTAATTTTCGAAAATTCTAGGGATTGACTTGTGCCACTGCATATTTTCGAAGTCAGGCATTTGGCCGTGCCAAGCAGAGATTAAAGGTATAATATAGTTAATCCCAGTGAAGGTCACTCTTTACCTGACGCCAACTAAGCTTTAAGGTCGAAAGTCCCTCGACCCTTATAAACTTTACAACGATTCCATAAAAGTATCAAATTTAGTCTTTCAATAGGAAACCGTGGATTTACGCTGTACGGAATATTTTCGGAAATTGACGATTTTACTGTGCTTCCTAGTTTATGTAAATGTATGAAACGGTAATGTTTTATTTGAATATGGTCTCAAAGGGAGGAAAAGGTTTTATTAGTGGGATTATCCTCCATTAACAAAAGAATGCTTCTGGAGAATCCTTCCATTCTTTGCTTGAAGATTTGTTTGACTTTTGGAAGTTACTGAAAAAAACATACATACATAGCACAAATACAAATTATTATTTTAATTAAAGATAAATATACAAGTTTTTCAATGAGAAATTATTATGGTTTGCAACTATCATGGTTTTTCTGCAATTAATTATTGAATTTGAAAAAAAATAATTCTTGAAATTAAAGTGTCTTAAGGTTTTGCTATATTTCTCAATAATCTTGCGTCGTACTAACATAAATTAATATTTTAATTAAAATAAATATACAGGCTTTTCAATGAGAAATTATTATGGTTTGCAACTATCATGGTTTTTCTGCAATTAATTATTGAATTTGAAAAAAAAATCTTGAAATTTAAGTGTCGTAAGGTTTTACTATATTTCTCAATAATCTTCCATCGTACAAACATAAATTAATATTTTAATTAAAGATAAATATACAGGCTTTCCATTGAAAAATTATTATGATTTTCAACTTTCATAAGTTTTCTGCAATTAATTATTGAATTTGAAAAAAAAATGAATTCTTGAAATTGAAGTGTTTTAAGTTTTTGCTATATTTCTTAATAATCTTGCATAATACAAACATAAATTAATGTTTTAATTAAAGATAAATATACAGGCTTTTCAATGAGAAATTATTATAGTTTGCAACTATCATGGTTTTTCTGCAATTAATTATTGAATTTGAAAAAAATAATAATTCTTGAAATTGAAGTGTCTGAAAGTTTTGCTATATTTCTCAATAATCTTGCATCGCATAAACATAAATTAATATTTTAATTAAAGATAAGTATACAGGTTTTTCAGTAAAAAATCATTACGATTTGCAACTATCATGGTTTTTCCGCAATTCATTATTGAATTTGAAAAAAAAAAAATAATCTTGAAATTGAAGTGTCTTAAGGTTTAGATAAATTTCTCAATAATCTTACATCGTACAAATATAAATTAATATTTTAATTAAAGATAAATATACAGGCTTTCTATTGAGAAATTGTTACGATTTGCAACTATCATAGTTTTTCTGCAATTAATTTTTTAAAGTTGAATAAACATTTTTTTTTTTAATCTTTGAAATTTATTTATAATTATTATTTTTCTCAACCATTACATTTCAGATAATTAAAAAAATAAGACATTCAATAAAGACATATATTCAATAAAGTTTGTGGTAAGATTTATAGCTATCTCGGTTTTTCTGTAATTAATTTTTATTATTAAAAAATCATTTTTAGAGACAAAAACCTTTCATAATTTTTAAATATTTCCACACATCGCACAAATATCAATTTATACTCTAAGGAAAGATAAATATACCAGCTTCCTAATGAGCAATTATCAAGATTTGCAGCTATCATTGTTTTTTTTTCTAATTAATTTTTAAAAATTGAAAAATCTGTTTTGTGGAAAACTATGAAATTAAAGTGTTTTCACGTTTCATTGATCACTAAACATCATACACATATCAATTAATACTATAATTAAAGATGAATATACAAACTTTTCAACAAGATATTTGCGAGGTTTGTAGCTGTCACTGATTAACTTATATATTTTTTAATGCAGTCTCTTCATAATTTATTATTTTACTCAATTACCAAACAACGATCTAAGAACAATTAATACTTTAATTAAAGATAATAGTTCAAGCTTTAAAACGAACCATTTCCGAGG
>NW_017098180.1:0-5696 GCF_001412225.1 Nicrophorus vespilloides
AATTAGAGAAGAAACAAAAAAAAAACTTATTTAATAACGTATTTTTAAATTATGTAATATCAAATTAAATATTAGGTTAAGTTAAATAAGGTTAGGTTAAAAAGACATGATTTATACTGATTTTGTAAATTGTTTTCTAATTATAACCATAAATGCGTATACGAAGCAACGCAATTATCAGTTACATAATAAAGCGTTGCTAGTAACAATACAATAGTTTCGGAATGTTCTTCTTATGCAATTTTAAATATATGAAAAGTTAATTGAAAAAAATATTAACTTATTTTTTTTATAAAATGAAAAAAATCTGATCTGAATTAGAGAAGAAACAAAAAAAAAACTTATTTAATAACGTATTTTTAAATTATGTAATATAAAATTAAATATTAGGTTAAGTTAACAAAACATGGTATTATACTGATTTTGTTATGTTTTTTTTCAAATTATAACCATAAATGCGTGTACGAAGCAACGCAATTATCAGTTACATAATAAAGCGTTGCTAGGTAACAAAACAATAGTTAGGTCTAATTATGAAATGTCAAGTGTCAAGTGGTTTTCGCTCAAAGTTCGGTCTCGGAAGGATTGAATTCCGCGTGGATCTGCGTTGGACAAACAGTAGTGTAAGTGTTTCGAAATTCGCAGTGTAAATATATATAACATTTCGTATTGCGTATGCGAAAACGTTGGATTGATCTCGATCGGAGCGAGTGCATAATACATTTTTGCGTGCACGTGCGTATGTCTTTATATATTTTAGTGTGTACACGTATATAAGTGGATGCGAGTGTGTGTGAGTGTGTACGTATATATAAAATTACGTGTGTATGCAGTTTGCAACGCAACAACGAATACAGTTAACGATTCAATGTCATGGCCTCGTCATTGGCATAATGCCATATGGTGGCACATACATATACACACACATGCATAAACACACCTAGCTCATTTTTAAATATATTTAATGCTAGACGCATAGCAAACAATCGGATGCACACGTATATACAAACACACACACACACACTCGAAAAACGCTCTCTCTTTCTCTGCTTTTCAGCATATCCCATTCGCGAATCTCCATCTCCATCCCATTATATCATCTAAATATAGTATCGCCTCGTATCCACTTAACCCAGCAACTGCCTCTCCGAAACCGCTATGACCTAACTTAGGTAGTACGCCCGATGATCGATTGAACTGAAGAGTGTTTCCCTTCGCACTAAATTATACAATAATAATCGCTCGGAGCGGCCTGAATGATTAATTATTTTTAATGGAAAAGTTTCGAGATGAACTTTCCTCGCAGTTTTTGGTGCATTGTTCCTTTCGGTATGATCGAAAGGTAGACTTTCGAAAAGTTGCACTAGAAAATTATGTAAATTATGCAGTGATGAAAAACGTAGAGGATATACGATGCTCTCTTTGTTTATTTACAAACCGCTGAATGGATTTATGAATCGATGAGATTTAACGTTTTTTGATAATCCTTAATCCTATGAAAGGTTAATAATATATTTATAAAAGCAACTTTAACTATAATCTGGTATACTCTAATTGTATTTAAACATTTCTATAGTATCGTATTTTTTCGTTGAAGTGCCAACAATTCCTAGTCATATTCTTATGATTAGTTAAGAAATGTTGAAGATATGAACAAATAAATATGTAGCAAATCATTATATCTCAGTTGATTACGTAACTTCACAATAGTTTTCTACGCTTCTTGTTATGTAATTATTAAATATATGGAAAAGTTAATTGAAAAAAATATTAACTTATTTTCTATAAAATGAAAAAAATCTGATCTGAATTGGAGAAGAAACAAAAAAAAAACACTTATTTAATAACGTATTTTTAAATTACGTAATATAAAATTAAATATTAGGTTAAGTTACATAAGGTTAGGTTAACAAGACATAGTATCATACTGATTTTGTAAATTGTTTTCTAATTATAACCATAAATGCGCGTATGAAGCAAGGCAATTATCAGTTACATAATAAAGCGTTGCTAGGTAACGATACAATAGGTTTCAACAGAATATGAAAAGTTAATTGAAAAAAATATTAACTTATTTTTTATAAAATGAAAAAAATCTGATCTGAATTGGAGAAGAAACAAAAAAAAACACTTATTTAATAACGTATTTTTAAATTACGTAATATAAAATGAAATATTAGGTTAACTTAAGTAAGGTTAGGTTAACAAGACATAGTATCATACTAATTTTGTAAATTGTTTTCTAATTATAACCATAAATGCGCGTATGATGCTCTCTTTGTTTATTTACAAACCGCTGAATGGATTTACGAGTCGATAAGATTCAAGTTTTAACGTTTTTTGCTAATCCTTAATCCTATGAAAGGTTAATAATATATTTATAAACGCAACTTTAACTGTAATCTGGTATACTCTAATTTTATTTAAACATTTCTATAGTATTGTATTTTTTCGTTGAAGTGCCAACAATTCCTAAATTTCTAGATAATTGAATCAAAATTCATCCCTTAATGCACCAACCAAATTAAATGGTAATTCCTACAGTTAAAAGATGGATTTAATTTGATATGTTTTTACAATGTAATATGTAAGTTTTGATCGTTGTAGGAAAAGAGTTTTCGTTGTTAAATTTAGCAGTAATTAGATATTTTAAGGGATGTTTGCGAGATAAACAAATAAATATTTGGCGCGGAATTGGGTTACGTACGTAACGTGCTCGGAGTTATGCGAGGGTGAAGGATGGAAGAAAAGAAGCGGAGCGAGAAGAGAAAAAGAAGAAGCAACGTGCAAAGATAAAATGGAGCCGAAGAAAGAGATGGCGGGTAATTATAATCTTTTATGGCGAGGCTTTATCTAGGGGTGGAATAGTAGTAGCAGGCGGATGAAGATGGTGAGCGGCGAGGAGGAAGAGGAAGGTTAATCCCTGCGGCGTAAACAAGAAGTGAATGCATGCAAGCAGGAACAAAGGGAAAACGTGAAGGAGAGTATTTGGCGCCATGGCAGCCCGTGCGGTTTTCGGGGGAGGGTTGGGGTGTTCAGAAACGGAGGGTTGGTGAAGGAGGAAGAAGGCGAGGGGTGGCCGAGAGCCCGACCCGTCGCAGCAGGAGGGTTGCGGAGGGGCGAGAGAGAGAAACTGTCCAGGAGGGTTGAAACTCCACCTTCCAAGTAGCTGGGGTTGCCTTCTGCGCACCCTTATTGGACGGCTCTGGACACGCCTGTGCGTAGGAGAACTTATTATCACGCACAGAGAAACCCACGTTCCATCCATACCACCCCAGCACACACATATACACACAGCTCTCTATCCTCAAGGATAATTGCCTTTGGGCCGTACCTATGGCAGCAGGGAGAAAATGACCACTAGGAAAGCTCGCAGGAATAACAAAAAACAAACGCACGGTGGATTGGAGCCTCGAAAAGGAGACGGGAATCACCGAGGATGCAATGTGTGAGGAAGAAGGAGATAGATGGACTGAAAGAGAATATGTGTGTGTGTGATAGAGAGAGAGAGAGTGAGTGATAAAGTGAGAGGGTTGCAGGGAGAACGCAAATTCTGGCCGCTCTTTCGATATTGATTGGTATCCATTATTGAAACATCGAAAACGGGCTACTACTGTTTAATCTTTCATCAAACAATGGCAACGCTTATTCGATATTTAAACTCTTCACAAACTAATCAACAAAATTTTCCACTCGAAATGCATCGAATTTCCAATCAATTGTTCACAGTCCTACAAAATAAAAACAACAACAACAACAACACAGAAGACTAAATGAACAACACCACGTTTCAAAAAAACCTACCTAGAGATAAAATATGTACATTCTTTATGGGACTACCATCACACACCTGAATAATAGAAACTAGTTTAAATAATTCAATACATCCTGTAAAATTGATCATAGTTCACTTTTATTAATAACAATTTCCTGATGGTGTTTACAACTATGAAAACTTTTGAATAATAGATAAACGTTCAAATCAAATAACCCACTTTTTTAATAGATCATAGTTATACAATTTTCATTATTATATCACAAGAATAATTCAAAATATAAGTGAAGAACTATAGTTTTTTTTTTTAAATAATAGTAATATAGAAGATCTGAAATAAAATTCTTGGAACATCTTGTAATTATTATTTTTGTAATCCAATAAAAAATGAAAGAAGCATAGGAAATTAAAAAAATCACTTTTATTAATAACAATTTCCTGATAGTGTTTACAACTATGAAAACTTTTGAATAATAGATAAACGTTCAAATCAAATAACCTATTTTTTTAAATTTAACCAGAAATCACATAATTTTTTAATAGATATACAATTATAGTTATATAATTTTCATTATTATATCACAAGAATAATTCAAAATATAACTGAAGAATTATAGTTTTTTTTTTAAATAATAGTAATATAGAAGATCTGAAATAAAATTCTTGGAACATCTTGTAATTATTATTTTTGTAATCCAATAAAAAATGAAAGAAGCATAGGAAATTAAAAAAATCACTTTTATTAATAACAATTTTCTGATAGTGTTTACAAATATGAAAACTTTTGAATAATAGATAACCGTTCAAATCAAATAACCCAATCCGGATTCTTCTCAAGAAATCATCTCCGAATTCCATTCACTTATGTCCCCACGGTTATTCAGAACTCCCCCAATATCAAAATAACACCCTACAACTACTCCCTTCCACCCTTCATCCTTTGATTATTAAAAAAGAAAGTACAACTCTATATATATATTTTTTTCCCTTATTCTTCTGTTGTTCATTGTATATTATTATTATAATACTGATATTATTTTTTATAATAAAGTTTATGTTCCCGGGCGGAAAGACTTCGGTCGTTAGCCCTTTGGTCAGCCTATTAGTAATTTTTATTGTATGTTAAAATTTATTTATGTATAAATTGTACTTTTTTTTTCTCCTCTTCTTATGTATCGATGTTTGGCCAATAAATTATTATTATTCAAATAACCCATTTTTTTAAATTTAACCAGAGGTCACATAATTTTTTAATAGATCATAGTTATACAATTTTCATTATTATATCACAAGAATAATTCAAAATATAACTGAAGAATTATAGTTTTTTTTTTAAGTAATAGTAATATAGAAGATCTGAAAATATAATTCTTGGAACATCTTGTAATTATTATTCTTGTAATCCAATAAAAAATGAAAGAAGCATAGGAAATTTAAAAAAATCCCATAATTACGGTTTTGAGTATTTGATGCGTTCAGCAAGAAATCGTGCAAAGTTGTCTATGCGGTGTGTCTTTGTGCTTCAATTGATTATATCTCGAGCGGGGAAAATGATATAAAACCGAGGTTTAAATAATGCACGGCACTTTTCCATGATGGGTTTCGTGGAAAAACGGTGGTTGTTTATATATGCTGCGTTTAGTGCACACGTGAACGGAGTTTGTGGCATAATTCGGTGTTTGCTTCGAACGGTGGTGGGTCCACACGGATCGACCCAACTTTTATTTATTTATTTATTTATTTTTTGCATGCATATCACTAGGAAAACTGGGTCGCATTTGATCCACTTTAATTCTCTCCAAACCCTCGTAAATCTGAAGCTTTTAATATACGGGTTTCTCCTTCAGTTTTCAGAAACGTGACCTTGAGATGATGAAATTTAACAAGTTGAACACTATATTAAAGTTTGATTATATATATA
>NW_017098180.1:5701-11884 GCF_001412225.1 Nicrophorus vespilloides
GAAACTGAAGCAACATTGTACATGGAAATTTGATGCAACTGATAATCGTTGATATCAGACGTAATGTACTGTTCTGTTCTGATTCCACTTAGCTCACACCTCACAATATATGTACAAACTAAAAGAGTATATAAACAAACAAAAATTAAAAATATAACAATAAAAAGATGAATAGACTATTAAAGACAATTATTTAAAATCACCCTGCTAATGTATAAATATACAGTAAATTTATAAATAATAAAAAATAACAAAAAATAATTCAACATTTATACAAACTCTTCACGAGCAGGGACTTATCAGCTCTTATCACAGTGTGGGAAGGCCTCGGATCGGTAAATAAAAAGTGTTAGAACAGATTAAAAAGGGGTAACAAAGACAACAGAATAAATACATATATAATAAATATTCAAACAACACATCCAGAGTTTTTGATAAAATTTATATATCTTGATATCCTTCATCCTGAACAGGACGTCTATTGATGTTGGAAGGTAAACTTTTTCAGTGATTAGTCCACTTATGAGCACTTTTGTAGCAGCACTGTTGTTTTCACATTCAAAAAAAATGTGATTAGTGGTGGATATCATCCCACAGTCACAGTGCGGTGAATCCACCAAATTCATCCTAAAAAGATGAGCTGCAGATCTGTTATGGCCCGTTCGTAATCTGCACAGAGCTGATATTTCAGATTTCTTGGTGAACTTTAACTCTTGAAACCATGGTATCATTCCCACTGACCTGATTTCATATAGGTACTGCCATTTTTCCCTTTCTTCCTTGTTAATAATTTCACTGATATCCGAGAACGGAACAAGTAGGTCAGTGATATTGGCAGACGTAATGTAGATGCTTCGTAATTATGTAACAAATTACTAGTTTACAATGTGCAAAGTTGAGGCCAAAGATGGTTTCGGTTGGTCAATGAGTTTTCGTATAGGAAACTGCCGCAACTCCTCCGGTTTCGGATGGTCGACGTTTTGGGGGAGGCACTAAGCCGCTTGCGGCGAAATTATTGCTCGGATTAGCTTAATTTATAACAAACACTCGGAGGATATTATCTTCGAAGCGCCTCCAGATCTTAAGCACACAGAGTTAGCGTTGTTAAATGTAGTTTATGATTGCTCATCAATGCTTCACCATTGATTCCGAATGCTAACTACTTTTACCCATTAATTATAACTGTAGTTTAGATGTGTAAGCTAAAACAAAAACGTATAATAATAATTACGTAAAGATAGTTATTGACTAAGATATTTTCTATTTGTTTCATGTCTGCACATGTACTCCACAAAGCTAATTAGATCATCGAATATGTAAATTATAGACAAAGCTACGACCTTTCTAACGAGTCTACTATCAGGATTGTGGTAAGTGCTATTAACGTGCAATAAGCTGTCAACTTAGAAAATTCAATGTGCTCAAGTATTATCTAATGACCACGCATGCTAGTTTTGTAATGTTTATATAACTGTATTCAATTTGTTAATTCACAGCTTTATTTCAGTCATGAACATATTGAAGATGACTAAATTTACTATTGTAGTCTAATTTACAATTATTAATGTTCAAGTTTAACTCTTACGCATTCTTATTACACGAAGACGCGCGCAGGGTATATTTTACCAACTATCTATTACATCAGTTTAAATGCTATCTTATGTAATTATAATGTATAATTTCTTGAAAAACAATATTTTAGAAGGCATTTAGTACACAAATAGGAATATTTATTTAGTTTATTTTATTAAAAATCGGCTAGTTGCTGCAGTTCAACATCAGTTCAACATCAGTTATTTCAGTCATGAACATATTGAAGATGCAGTTTTTTTTTTGGAAATTGTTGCTTTTGGGAATATCTTAAGAGATTGTGATTCCTTTTTGGATAATCCTTGAATAATAATAATCCATATAGTCCGTCCGTTTTCTGCACCACTTCGGAACGCCGTTTTATTTATCGCGTCTCATTTTGACATTGGAACAATGCGGAGTGCACGTAAAATAAATAATTGCGAAAACAAAACCGAAACCGATATAATGGTTTTATTATCGTAGGCTGTGTCAGCGGAGTTATGGCGAAATGTAGTCACGATCTCTCGGTCCATTTCCTCCGCGATTTATTATACATACACACACACACACATTCGACTCCTTCTTCTTCGTCGTTTATTTTTTTCTACTTCATTCGACTCCTTTCCACCATCGCCTCGTACAACCATCCGCATCCTTCCATTCCTATCCGTGTGTCGTGCGTTCCGATTCCTTTCCACTTGATTCTTTTTATTTCTTCATCTTCAGGTATTTGGCGTATTGTTCGTAATCCTTCTCTCCGCATTGGATACAGGTATAAAAGGATGGAATCTTACCGAAATCCTGTCCGGGCTCGAGGTGCATGATGACGAAACAAGAATGAGGAGTTGAAACGAATGAATTTAAAAAAATAGAGAGGAAAAAGAATGAAAGAAACGGACTATTAATAGGGTAAAAGAAGAAAATAAAACTAGTTTTGCGAAGTGTCTAGAAGGCACGTGGTGTGACCGCGCACTTCCTTGATCTCACGCAAGAACAACAACAACAGCAACAACAACTGCAAAAAAAATATGATATGGCAGCACACATCCAAAGAACAAAACTTGATTGAATCTCCAGAGGCTAGGCGATTTTTTTTTTTTGGTACTTCTACTTCTTCAAAACGTCGACTCCTTTGCAATAGTTTTTTTTTTTTGGTTTTGGTTTGTTTGTTGCTGCTGCAGCTCTTCGTGTTTCTCTTCCTTTCGCCGCCTTTGCAGCTTCTCCCGCTTTTGCCGCCATTATAATGCAAATCTCTAATATTGTGTTCCATTAAAACGGCATTTCGATTCAATCTAATCCACTTTGCATCGCGAGAATTATAATTGAAAAGTGTATTCCACATACACACATCTATTCATACACGTTCGTGGTAGTTCTATTTCCACCTTGCAGTCTGCGATTCTTTCCTCTCCCGACTAATTACTCATCATTAGCTACCATTTAAGAAAGTGGCCGACGGGAAAAAGGCTCTCTTTTTCTTCTTCTTTTGCTGCTGATTCTTGAAAGCTCTCCAGGTACAGTTGCCGCGTTTTCTTCCCGACGGACTCTCGCAGAAAAGCGTTCCACTTAAGGCTTTTAATTGCACCGGCGATTTGTATTACAAATCGTTGCTGCAAAAATTTTACATTCTTCGGATATCTCCAAGACTTTGATGTATATCGATAAGATGAAAACGCATTAACAACACCCATCACTAATTTATTTCTTCCATTTACTTTAATGTACTTCTTGATTCGATTTTTAAATTTAAACTAGTTTTACTATTGTAGTTTAATTTACAATTATTAATGTTCAAATTTAAGAGGTTTTTTAATATTACTTAAACTTTGGTTACTTAAATAAAATTAAATAATAATGCAAATATTTCTATTGGATTTAATTTTATTGATTATTCTAATCGAAGCATAAGCAAAAAGACGAATTGAATATAAACGTGCATTCAAGTTTCAACGCCAGCTTCAGAATTGCATTTCAGGATATCAGGAATTGTACAAAAAAATAGCAAAGCCATCGCAAAGTTTAATCACTGATTATAATATCAAAGGAAAAAAATCAAGATGCGAAGTTGAGACTAATTTTACTTGTGAAGAATCATTATCTTCAGGACTTAGATTTGATATGCTGACTATCTCTTCTAGTGATGATAGTGATTTCGAACCAGTTCGCAAATTATGCCGAACACTCTCATATAGCGACGATAATTCTAAAGACAAAAATATGAAGAAAGATTAACTTTCATAAAAATTTTCTATATTTTTTTTTGTAAAATTTTTCCGTTTAAATTTAGAAGGAATATGTTAAGATTATATTTTTCTGAAATTTAATAAACTTGTCTATGATTGTTAACGTTTTTATAAAATTANNNNTTTTCGGTAATATTGTAACTCATTGATTTAGTTTTATGCGGTTTTAAAAAATTATGGAACGTATCCTTTATTTTTATACGTGTGTTTATTCCTTTTTTGTACGATTTATTTTTATGCGTTTTCCTGTGGAACGTATCTACCGCATAAAAAGAGAACCAAGTGTACTTTAAAGTCAATGATGATTAGTTGCAATAGGTTCTTGAATACTGCTTTAATTTTAGCTTCTCGACGAGTGAATTATATAATATTAAACATATTTATATCGGATGATGATTATTTTCTAATGATCAATGAATTTATTTATACTAATAAATATGTTTATTGATTATTAATTATTTAAGAAAAATACGAATTGAAGATCTGTTTAAAGTCAATGATGAGTAGAGTTTTTTGAATACAGGTTAAAAGTTTGGATGCTTCTGCTTCCTGATCGATTCGGGTTTTGGTATCGATGTCGTCGTCGCATTTTTAACATTGTGCATGGAAATGTGTTTTCTGTGTGTGTGTGTTGCTAAAGTGTTAACCTTGACCATTCTATTTGCATTTTTTGTGCGTCCTCTTTGTGGCTGAGACTGAGACGAGTATTTGGTCACTGGCGCATAACAACTACTCATTATGCACGCATTTCGGCTGTCTGACCGTCTCAAGGATATATTTTGCAAATAGGAGGAGGACTGTGCACGATCGCACACACATACACATTCACAACCAAACAAGGAACCAAAACGAAAACTAACGCCGTTCCGAACTAATGCCCTTGAGGAGAACGAGACCGAGAGAGAAGGAGCAGGACGACGAAGAGCCGAAACAACAGACATCAGAAAAGAAAGAAAACGAAAAGAATCGAGAAACGGCGTAAAAGTAAAAAGGATAAAAAAGAGCGCACACATAATATTCCTGATACAAATTGATGGAAAGCCCAGGCTTTTCCCCGCCAACGGAACGATCCCGAAATGCATGCATTCGCCATTATCTTCGCACTTAACGAACCGAGGACGATAAAATTAAATATTATTGTTATTGTCCTTGTTTTCCACCTTTGCAGCCGACGATGATCGGGTTTCACGCCGTATCCTGCGCACGCAAAAATATATCTATATATCTGCATTTTGCAACTGACCATCTGGATTTGCGATACTGCCGAATGCAATGATGCAACAACAACCAACGTTTTCAGACGTTTCCTAAACTCGACTACCTATACTTTATTATTTTTATATTTTTTTTTTCACACTTTGTTCAATTTTCTGTAATTTACAACGTGGGTGCGGTTTTATGCAGGAAAAATACACGACACACTGTGAATACTTTGCAAATATTTCAATACGTTGACAATGAATTACGAGAATACCGTAAGTTGTGCAAATATATTGCCATTTCAGTATTTACGTAAATATTTATATACTTATTATCAAACGGTTTCAAATTCATTCTTTCCAATAAAACAATTTCAAAAATTAGTATATATCGTTATTTATATTGGGTCTATATCGAAAGCACGACAACCGAAATCCCGTCAATCGAAATCCCGACTGTAGACTTTTTCGGTATAGTCGGGATTTTGATACAGTCGACTTTTTACACATTTGACATTTTACATAAATTATCCTTAACGTCAAATTTGACAATTCCTTATTTATTTTTTTTTTTATTTTGAAAATGTTTAATTTCGATCAACAATAGCAAAATTTAGTATTTTTTTTAATATTTCTAAATTTATATTAATAATTTTTGTATTCTTTAAATTTTCAAAATATACAATTTGACATTTATTTAACACTGTCACATTTGTGAATTTGTTGATTTTAATCAATGAAAAAAAATTGACAGTAGCACAAATGGCGGCAATTTAATAATTTAAAAATGTTATTGAAGACTTTTTCAGTATAGTCGGGATTTTGATACAGTCGACTTTTTACACATTTGACATTTTACATAAATTATCCTTGACAATTCCTTATATAAATATTTTATTTAAATTTTGAAAATGTTTAATTTCCATAAACAATAGCAAAAGTTTGTATTTTTTTTAATATTTCTAAATTTATATTAATAATTTTTGTATTAATTAAATTTTCAAAATATACAATTTATTTGACACTGTCACATTTGTTAATTTGTTGGTTTTAAGCAATGAAATATTAACCTTAATTAATTTAAACGCCATTTTTATTATAAGAGGTGTCCCAAAATTAACGCAAGTTTTGAATTTGCCGCCATTTGTGCAGTAAAGTGTTGGCAACCA
>NW_017098180.1:11901-16255 GCF_001412225.1 Nicrophorus vespilloides
AATTCAATTATTTTCGTTTAACGCAGATTTCTTGATTTATCAACTGTTTATTTAAAAAAAACTTGTTTAAAGTGTCCATATTATGTAACTAACATCAATAATACATAATTTTGTAAATCAAATTTTATTTCATATATAAAATGGCAAATGGCGGCAAATTCAAATCTTGAGTTAATTTTGGGACACCCTTTAAGTCAAAACGTCAATTCAATTATTTTCGTTCTACGCAGATTTCTTGATTTATCAACTGTTTATTTAAAAAAAACTTGTTTAAAGTGTCCATATTATGCAACTAACATCAATAATACATAATTTTGTAAATCAAATTTTATTTTATATTTCACAAAATGCATCTATTTTAATCGTTGCGTTGATTTCTTTCCAAAAAAAAAATTCAGTGAATTGAATGCACGAAAGAGCTTGGTCATCTCTATCCTAGCAGGATAATTGTTGGAAATAATTGGATTTGCGGTTTCTCTTTCTCCTTGGGTATCCTTCCATTTTGCCGATGGCTCGAATTTATTCCTCGCCCTTTATTTTTTTTTTCTTCTCCTCTCAGTTTATTTATTATCATTATTATTATTTTCTTTTCGTTCTCTTCCGATTTATACCAATTCGTGCGAGGTCTCTCTCCTAGGCACCAACATTTTTTCGCAGAATTTATAAAAGAGGTACGAATTGGGAAACCGGTCGAGAACATACAGCAGCAGACGTTGGCAATAGACGAAATTCCTAGCCATCTCGGAATTTCCGCTGTCTACTCTTATATAATACACAAATATATCTTGAACTTCACCAATTTTATCATACAAAAACAGTTGCTTTTTCGTAGTCGAAATATTGATCTTGCAAAGGGACGAATCTAAATCAATTATATAACAGTGAATATCTCTCTTTTGCTCTGCTTTAATTTACAAAAGTGGTAGCAAAAAGAGAAACTAGTTTGCTTCATTTTTTTTTGGGTTCGGAATGAAATGCTGCACGTGTGTGCATATCTTTTTTGACCAGTTCGGACGATAATTGAATTTTTAAACAAAAATTCTGGACGTCGGCGCTTGGCTTTCCGACGATAGCGACCAGAAATGGAATTGCACCCCCGGCCTGCAATTCATTACGCAACTCTCGTCCATTCCGCACAACCCACACCCCCTGCATCATCCCACTGGGACACTCGAAACAGACGGTGTAAACGCAAAGAATCAAGGGTGTTTTTTTTTGTTGTTGCTGGTAATAATTACTCGATGCTAATGAATTGCTCTTCAACAAACTTTGGATGTGTGCAATGGGCGGACGAGGCTGTTGCGTCCAACTCTCTAATCATTGTTTGGTAACAAATTCGGGGCTCGTTAGGAAGCTGCAAGGATCTGCTTTTGACCACTCGACTCCTCCTGTTAACGAGTCAACTAATGGTGGATGCATTCCTCTTATTTACTTACACAAATTATTATTTAATCACATTTCCATCAAAGTATAACACAAAAAAAATCTTCTACAATTAGCAATAAAATACAAAGCTCAATCAAATTCTCTTAAACCAGAAATATCACAATCTGTGAATACTACAAACCTGGAGTGGATAATCCACCGTATATAGGCATTAAAACGCCAGTAAAATAAACGGCTGCAAATGAAAAATAAATTAATTGCTCACCACCATTTATTTTTTTCTCTCTCTCTTTCTCTTCATCATCACTGCAAACTCCTATTTCATTCATTTATACCATCTCTATTTTTTTTTTCTTTTAGTTCCGTGCTTTCGCGTTTCTTCGTCCTTTTTTTTTGTGCCTTCTTCTCGTTTTCGCCTGATGATGAGAATCCACTAATACATTTAAACTTAATTGCAACGAGAGATCCAACGGCGCAATAAAATTCCGTTCCACTCTCCCAAAGTCCGCAGAGGATTGCAGTCGCTTTAATAGTTGAATCATTTGAGAATTCCTCGTGCAATCGCACAACTATATATTTTTTTTTAAATTCTATGTTGTAAACTGCACATCTGCAATTTTCGTCATTGATTTATCGTGCGTTCTTCATAATTTAATTGGAATTTGTAGATTCGATACACGAAAAGTAGCTATAAAATTGTCACTTTAAATGATGTTTGGTCACGGTTTTCGTTCGAAATTTGTATTTTTTTTGTAGGCTAACACACGCAAATTTGCACACTCAAATGTACATGTGTATACATAGAGACGCGCTGTAACTCCCATTGCGAATATTCTCATTTGAACGTGTTAACTTTTAAATGAATTAAAATTTAAATCCAGTTACCGGGTTTTCTGGTTTGGAAAAATAATCCCATCACGTGTGCGCGCTTTAACAATTCAAATGTACTCGTGTATGATGTGCTCCATTCCTTTTCAACTCTTCTATTTATTTATTTTATTTTTTTTTGTAATTTATTTGTAGGTCGTTTCTTTGCTTTTCCACGTCTCTATTTGCGGTATTCCCTTTCAGTTAGTTCTTCGAGCGGATGGATCTAATTAGATGACGAAAGGGGATGAAAACAACAAGGACTATGTGTGTATATGTGAGTGAGTGTGTATTTTCGGAATCTGAGCCGCCTGCAGGCGTTGAGGATTGGGAAAGGATGCGAAGTGGTAAACAGTTTTCGGTAGGTCAACTTCGGGACGGACGAACGACGAAAACAATATTCGTTCGAAATAAATTCATTAAATTAACTCGCGTTGTTTTCGTCCTTTCTTTATATTTCTTTCTTTATTTATTTTGCATCCTCTTAATTTAATTACAATAATTTAAATCGAGAAGAAATACAAAGAAAAAAAATGCATAGATTTAATGTATTTCATAACAGAAGATTCAATGCAATTACAATTATTATATCTTTAATAACTCAATTTTGTTAAGTTATTTATAATTATTATTTTCTTGACTATTCATTAACATTCTTTAATTTCTTCTTATTTTAGTAATAGCAAAAATATAAATATAAGAAAATTGTCTTTAAATTACAAATCTATTATAAAGTATTTTGAAAACATGAGAAGATTGGTATTGTTTATTATGTAGACTTTTGAAAATGTTGATTATAGATGCAAATTATTGTTTTCTTGGCTTTTAACTTCTTTTTTTAATAATTGTAATTAAAAAGATTTTTGAAAATATGAGAAGATGAAAATTGTTTATTTGTTGGTTAAAATGTTGATGAGTTGAAGATGATTTGAGGCTTTGTTGTTGCAGGTTCTTATTGTGGATAAGTAGATGTTAATTAGATGGAAGGAGTAGTTCGATCGGTTCCTGAAGGGGGAGGTTCGGCGTCACGTCGGTTCCTGCGGGTGTTGTTCCATGCAACTGTAAGTTTGTGCAGAAGGAAGAGGAAGAGGAGGAGGAGGAGGCAGCAGCAGTGAGGTAGGTTTTGTTGGGTTAGGTTAGGTTGTAGCCTAGGTTTGTCGGTGCGAGAGAGCGTGCAGAGCGTGACGGGTTCAGAATACGGAGCGCAAGAGCAAGGCAAACGGCGATGGCGCATCCGAGTCGATCTCTTCTCCTCCTTCAGCACCGGTAATTAGTGTCGATCGTCGGCGCTCGAGCGTGAAATCTCATTTTTGCCAGGCACCACTACCCATCCTTCCTCCTCCTCCTTATTCCACCTCATCGCGTCCTTCGTCCTTTACGAAGAAGAACCACCAAACCACCATCATCCAACCACCACCGATTGTAAGACGGGACCATGCACATCGGCCCTCCGCTAATTGTATTGACAGTGCTAAATGACGATGCGCTCCGCATCCTCGAGATTCCTCCACCTCCGCCGGTGATTTATTACCATACTAATTAATAACCACTAACGAGAACACTTCACAACTACCATTACCTAATAATAATAATAATGAGCGAGTCGTCCGGCTTCGGCTCCTCCACCCACACACCTCCTGGCCCTGCGCGTTTTCTTCTTCATCATCATCATCATCTTCATCTTCCTGAGCCGAACGTGGCAACGAGGATCGAGGCTCCAGCCGGAATGCAATCACTTACCAATTTCTCCTCCTGCAATAAACTATATTCATCTCTCTTCCACTCTTTTAGTCTTTCTCTCTCTCTCTCTCTTTTTGCAGACATACACACACACATATTCACCGATATAGCGAACACACGTGTGTTATCTTCGCGTCGGAGAGGCTGCCGGTTTATCTCGATCCAGAAGTGCACGCATCTCAAATGCACGACGCACAAGGAACTTAATCTATATCATAAATTGCAATTACGATTATAGCTGAACTTCCGCTTCACTTTGAAAATTTACACCGTGCCGCCGATTATTACTCACCGCCTCCGCCGCCGCTCCACCTCATCATCCTCCAGATTCACCTCTTCTCTTTTCACTCTTCGCTAACCT
>NW_017098181.1:0-59968 GCF_001412225.1 Nicrophorus vespilloides
AAACTCGTTTTTCGACCAGAGGACTAACGCAAATTGACATTTTAATATACGAAATTACTCATCGGCAAATTGTTCACCAATTAGGTGGAGGTACTGGTTTTTCTTTAGTTTCCCTTTTCTTCCTCATTAAATATGTATGAATTTGAAATTTATCTCTCGCCGAGATTTGCCGCTCATCGAAGAAATTATATAAACTTTGTAGTAAATTGGCGAACAAATTATTCGCTTCCTCGCTGCAAATTTATTTTTATTCGAATTTAAATAAATCATTGCTCATGTATAGTTAAAGTTTGATTTAAGACGAACGGAAGAGTTTTAAAAATTTATTTTATAGCTGTAATTATAGTAGCGCCAATACTAACTGTATTTGTTATGACATTTCCATTATTATTCCTCCATTGTCTACAAAGTAATTTAATTGTGTATTGTGAAATCAAAGGTTTTTCAATTATTATTGCTTCATTCAACAATTATTAAGAAATATTAAATATTTTAGATACATCATTTTATATATGTTTATTGGCTATAGACAAAAGTTTTACTGTCTTGAATTTTTTTATACAATAATACATTTAATTAATGTACTTCTAATATCAAAGATTTGATTTAACAAAGTCTGTAAATTCAAGTAAAGAAGTTGTACTAGAAGATGAAAACAATATCAAATGAAGTTATACAGATTTAGACAAATCAATAAATATCAAAAATGATGATGAAAAGGATGTTATAAATTCATTGAATGCAGAATATGATGGTTTATTAACAGAAGATTTTGAAAAACTTGTTTGCAAAAAGACCAACAAAAAATTGTTTGTTTAACATTTAGCAAAACTATTCTCGCAGTTGAATGGTAAAAACAATAGAACTAAAATAAGGTGCGTAGGAGCTAAACATGGACATCTGACAAAACGCTGAATAATCTACTTTACTTTACTGATTTTGGGGTAGATATCGAGGATTACAATTTGTACGATTCCGTTTCGTTCTGTGTTCTCCCATTGTTCCGTATTGTTCTTACACAATCTAGGATCTTGGTAATCTTTTGTGGAGCACCGTGATTTATTCATTATTTTATTTAATGTCAAGGCCTGAATGACACGCGCTCACGTATCATTAATCACAATCAGAGATACATGTGTAATTCAATGTTTCTGGTTAAAAATAATAAAGATTCATAATTCGCTTCCTCGTTGCAAGATTGTGCAATTGAATAATTATTCATATTTTAAAAATCATTAAAAATAACTACTTGTTATATCATATAATGTAATTATAATAACAAAAAAAATAAACATAATTACTTTAGAGATCTTGGCATAGTATTAATAACTTTCAATTTCATTATTCTATTATAAAATTTTAATATTGAATACTACATGTGTCACGGTAATTTGGCTTATTATAGCTTTCTTATAGAAAGGTTTGACTGAGATCATATTAAGTATATAGTGGAACCTCGCTTAACGAGCACCTCGCATAACGAGCACATATTACGTGTATTTTTGAATATGTTTCATATGTAAAAATCCGAAAATTTTAGAACGGATTGAACTTGTTAAGCGAGGTTCCTCTGTATTTATGAAAACATGACTGGAGGTTGAATTAATTTTTAAAAAATCTTGCTCAAATCGAAACTTTTATTTTTTTTTAATTAAATTATTTCAAATCGACGCGATTTCTCGGTCATCATAAAATGATCTCAATTTTATTTAATTAATTATTTACTATAATTGTTTTATATAACACTTCTACTTACTTTACTTTAGATCATTTTTACTACAAAAAATAAAACTTTTTATAAAAAGTGTTTAACTAAATTTTATATTTTTATCATTATTTAGTAGATAAATTTTCTTTGTATTCGTTACTAATAATGTAAATTTTGCACTGAGAAATGTTCATCTTCTGCAACATATTGATTTAGTCATTTGGATAACTTAATTTCTAAATTCTAGGTTATTAATTTCTTCTTGTAGTACAACTTCGGGACATATTTTGCTTGAAATTGTAGACTGAGCATCGTTATCAGAGGTAAAGTTAACAAAGGTATAAAGTATTCGTTGATTTATTTTAATTGTTGTGAAACAATATTCAATGTTTGTTTAGATATAAGAAACGTGCTCAAGTGTAGTTTTTAACTTAGAGTTTTACCATAAACAATAAATATTCGATTACAACAGAAGCGGTTGGACGGATCTCTTGACCAAATATTAAATTTTTGAGAACGAAAGGTATTCATGAGACTGGTCAAATATTGACGGAGATGAACATGGGCAATGGTTGATCAGCAGGTAGGAGACATGGGAATAGCGAATGGTTTCCGAGTAGTATATAGGTGGCACGGCGACATTCAGGTATTTTGTTAAACCAAACAGAATGCTAAAACGTGCCCTGTGGACATCCTAGGCGCCACGAGACAGTAAACACCGGCAGTCGCGGCTTCTTGCGAAACGTTATGTCTACCTACCCATGCATATTATACATCTGCATCTATCCACACGGCAGATTTAGAGAGAGATCTGAAGGATCTCATCTCATCTCAACCTACGCATTCTCCGTTGACTTTCACAACGATTATGTGATGCATGCAAAGCCCCCCGCAACACACACACTACCATCATCCACCTCTTCTTCCTCGTTTTCATTCATTCATAAAATTTCAAATTGCGAAACTCATTTTTGTACTTGTTGTTGTTGTTGGTTGATTTCACGGCCTCTAGAGAAACACATGCCCACACGCACTAAATGAAATTCATTAAGAAATATACAGAAAAAATATGTCTATATTTAAATAGAGAGAAAGAGAGAGAGAGAAGAGAGGTGAAGAAATAACAACGTTTATAGTTTTCCTTAATGCATCGACCTTTTGAATCACTTTCACAATCGCCATTTAAAAAAAGGCAGCTTGTGAATGAATCGCATTTGCATACTATTTCAGATTACCGATTTCAATGTCGCCGCGTCCATTAATAAATCGAAAAGTTGAACGGCAGAAAACGCGCGATTGGCATTGAAATTGCGAAATACGTTTAGATTACATTTATTATATGTTACTATACAAGGCTTTTTAGTGCTACATTCACAACTGGATAAGGTTCAATGAAATTATAGAAATTGTTATTTTCAAAACTGATAAAATTATTATAGCTACAATATTTAATGGAAATTTACGGAACAATTCAATTTTACTTTTCTCGGATTTCATAAATTTGATTATTTTTCTGAATATGAAAGAAATTTAATGAAAATAGCACATGTATTCATTTTTTTTTATTAATGAATTGTTAACTTTGTTTGATATATTTTTTTAATTTTATTAACCTTCTATACACAGCTTATATTCCTAAAACTAGCAACACTACGATTGCAACATTCACTGTTGAATCCAGCAGTAGCATCTGAATATCTAAAGGAAAATTTAGATAAGCTACAAAAATGGCTTAAAAAATGGAGAATAGCATTTAACGAAATCATTTTCACCTAAAGATAGACAACTGCCCAACTGTAAGAATTAATGGACAAGATCTGCCCAAAGCAACAAAAGACAAATATCTAGGCATGCATCTCGACAGAAGACTCACCTGGAAAGATCCCTTTAAGCTTCTAGGGAAAAGGTCGGAATTATCAGTGGAACATAAAATAATTATATAAATAATAAGATCTTTGTGTACTAGTATCAGTATTACGTTACTGATACTAGTACACAAAGATCTTCATATGGATATGGTCGAGGATACAATACCAACATTTAGTAATAGATATCAAGATAGACTAAAGTCACATACTAATATTATGGCTATTGGCCTACTCGACAACAGTGAAACCACTACAGGCTGAAGCATTGCAAACTACTAGATTTAATATATAGATTTAAGTAATTATTAATGTTCACAATCGTCATAATGGTCAACCGCAATCTTAAATTTACTCAATGTTCACATTGATGAACAGATTGTGAATAAAATTATTACGACATAATTATATACTACAAATATACAAAGCAGATTATTGGAGAATTTCAAATCGTAAATTATTCATTTATAAAATACATATAGTTGCATATTTCATTTTTTCTAAATTTATTATTTTATATTAAGATGTTCTAAAATTTATAACCTAGCGCCTCCACCATTTATAGAGTGTAAATTATTTTTAATAAAATAATTCAATGAAACAATAAAAAATATAACAAAAATAATAATTTGGTTCAATTATATATTAATTTTGTATAATGAAAAACATTATTGTAAAGTGTATTAGTGAATATATGAAATGTATAAATATTAAAGATTAACATATACAAATTTTGATTATTTTTTGCATTAATTACAATATGTATATTTTATCATTACTGTTATTTCTTATAATCGTAAAATTTTATATTAAAAAGAAATACATTAATGATAAAGCAACTATGTTTGATTTATCGAAATCAAGATTATTTTTATAAATGGCAATATTTTTTATTTTTTCGAGTTGTGTTTTTTAGTGTTTCGTTTGCGTGTTTAATAAAGATTATCTCTCTTTTTAAACTCCGCTGTTAATCAGCGCTTAAGTCATATATTTTTTAAGAAAATAACGATTGTCAAGTGCAGTAAAACTGTGTTTATGTGGTAATTAATTATGCAGCATGATGTGTAGCTTATGAAATTGTACGTTAAAAAAAATAATAACGTTGGAAACAAGTTTTCATATAATTTGGAGTTGTTTTCATAGGTCGTGCCCATTCTTTATTATTTCGTGTAGACGTTCGTCGCGACGTAATAAAGTGGAATTTGAAAAATGTCACGAAATCAATTTAAACTATGCATGTGCGTGTGTGTGTAAGTCTGTGTGCTGTTGTCGCGTTGCTCAATGCATATAATTTTCTGTGCGAGCGCACATAGATCATTAAGTAAAAGCCCCAATGTCATTCGGATGAAAGAAGTCGTAATGAGGCAAGATCGGCAATAACTTACACCTACTTGCATTCGACTGACTGGACGTGAGTGTGTGGATATAAGTAAAATTTACAATCACGAGAGGTTTGAGGCTGCAGAATATGGACGAGGGGTGGCGGGAGGTGAGGCGAGGAACGGAAAGGCGCCCGTCGGTCATTCTGAAACGGGTCACCACTATTATGTATAAATTAATGACGACACACGTACAATGTATATGTGTTTTCCGTGAAAGTGTGAGTGCGTGACACAAGTGTGTCCAGCAGGTTCCTAATTATGAATGGCATTGTCAGCCTTCCGACCGGACTCCGAGCGTGTGCGCCATTTGACGAGATCAGGAGGCCTGTTCGCCTACACCCAACACACACACGCACACAAAATACATATATACACACACACACAAACACACGTAGATAACGTACTCAAAGAACATGACGCCGTTTCCGTCTTCCATCCATCTCCATCTTTGCAGCATTTCCAAGTTTTATTACTATCATTCCGAGAAGCGAAAGATCCTTCCAAATGATACATTTTAATTTACTCTTTTATAGAACATTTTCGACTGATTATGCCCGTTTTTATTGCCAATGACTTGACTATTCGCCCACCAATTTTAATACTTCCTTCCTATATGTTTCAATACGGTTTTTTTTTTAATTTTATTTTCTACGAATTGATCTACATGTTCTATTCGACGCACAATGAATCATTTCGATAAGTGATATATACATGAGTTCACTTTCAATGAAATAATCACCACCCACAAAACGTTCGTAATTTATCATCACAATCTTCATAGCACTCAACATTTTAATTTTTGTAATGTTCCATACATAAATAAAAATTGACTTATTTTATTTCACTGTAACTTTATCATGACAATAAGACAGCTCTGATATTTCCATCAAATTTGAATGAATTATATTATTTAGTTAAGCAATAGTGGGTGACTCAAACCTTATAAGTATTTAGTCTATTTTTAATAATTACATCACCATGATTCTATTGTACAATTTTATGTTCATTTCTTAAATTAATTATATAAAATTTCTGATGGGAAAGAGATTTTTATAGTTCAAACTTTTAACACTAAAAATACATGTATTCTTGCAACACACATAACTGCAAAATAAGTAAAAATTAACATTTTTAAGGGAAATGTTAAAAAAAAACTAGTGTATTCGTTTGTACACATGATTAAATACATTGACAACAGTTGTCAAATATAAAATAAAACTTCAAATAGAAATAATTCGGTTTCAACTATTTAAAATCGGACAAAATTCGGAAATTTTAAAACCGTATAACAATATAACTGCACAAGTAGAGACTTGAATGTATAAAAAAAATGAAAAGAACATTTTAAAAAAAATTGTACTATTTTTATTTTGCTCAATTAAAATTTACTTTGTTTTGAAATTTTCAAACCGGACTAATATGAATCCGGACTAATCGAAGCCGGACTATGGAGGTACTAATGTAATAAAAATAATGACAGGAGTTAATATTAGTAGTATTCCAATAAATAACTTTAGAAAAACTTTGTAATCAATAGGCAATAGAAAACTAATATAAATTTAATCTTACAACTTTAACACCTAATTAATTAAAGTTAATTAAGAAGTAGAAAAGTGAAAAGAAGTACATCTAATTTTACTTTTACATTAATTATTTAAAAATAAAAGACTAGAATGAAAATATTCAAAAACAAATTAAATGAATATTATAAGAAGTAAACAAGTTCCAGTTCCAGAGATTCCGAATAACTGTTTCAGAGAAGCAATAAAAAATTGAATTAAAATTTTAAAAAATGAATTAAATGTATGTATTCAATACCAATTTGGTTTTAGGTTGATTCTGTTTTGTATTTGTGATGGAGGAATATAAGTAGAAAGTAGATGTTACAATAAAACGTAAAGTAACAGTAGTCGCAATAAATATTTGTAGTGGAGTAGCGCATCGGCAGGCAGACTTAAGAGGCACAAGAGGGACGCTATCTTATCTGTCACTTCCAGAAAGCTGTGTATACGCCATTATACTAATGATGTGAGTAATTCCTGAATAATGCATTAGCAGATGAATCCGTGAGATTTCGTTTAAACGCGTTACATGTAATAATAAAATATTATTCATTTTCGTTTTGTTCTTCCATGCATATGAATAAACTCACTATAATAAAAAAATCTTGTTTTAAAATTCAATACGTATACTCTTCAATATCCAATTGAAATTAATAAACTAAATTTTCGATTTGTTTGAGATGAATAAACTTACTATATAATATAGAAATTGCTTAACAAAAAAATAACTAATTTATTGAAAAATCCTTTAATACATAGGAAAAACAAACATACTAAAATCTCATACAAATTATATATTACGTCATGTTTTTAGATTGAGAAAAATAAATTGTATAATATTATAATAAAAATTACTTTTAAACAAAAATATAAATTGAATATACACAAGTAATTTGAAATTTTACAAATTAATTATAATAAAATATTGAAATTTGCTTTAGTTTATTAATAATTCTTTAATATCTCGTTGAAAATAATAAAGAACATAAATTTGATAAAATCTTATAGAAATTATGTTTTATTATTTCATTTATTCATTGATAAATTTAATACGTAATATAAATTTTCCTCAATATAAAAGACAAGTATTTTTCAATAAAATAAGTTGTCATTATTAAACATATATAAAAAGCAATAAGAATTATTATATACTTTAAGAAAAGTATATAATAATGAACTATTTATTCTTTTTTTTGTGTCTAGGACAAAATAAATGAACTCATTTTGTCATAGAAAAATAGTATTGCAATGGCTCAAAAAGTTTATTTAAAAAATTCAAGTTAGAAAATATACAAACAACTTCTTATAAGAAATTGATTATAATTATGAAGTTTTATAATTATTTTGTGAAAAATCCATAACATAAACAGTAGCAACAATAAAATGTGGGTGAAAAGACTGTGCTCTAGTATTTTTTTACTATTACATATAAAGGTAGAAATGTTAAATTTCTGTTAGAAAGTTTTCAAGTCATAAACTGAATAAATCGCATAAATAGCTCTTGTTGATAATTCTAATTTAAATTCGCATATCGAACTATACGGATTAAATGTAGCATTGCAAAAAAATATCGTTGATTTAAGGATCGTTAACGAATGGATGGAACTGCCCACGTTCGGCAATCAGCAGAACCGAAATTAGATTGTTAATTGCTGCAAAGTCGATTTCATTCAAGCACCGAATTTGTGGTCTATTTCCTCTCCTCGCGATCATTCGTATTAGAAAGTATAGTATTATTGAAATTGTGTAATTCGAATGGTTCGTGTAGGACGGATATTAATAACAGTTTAGCGCCGTAAAGTTCGAAATGCCTGCGAAGGAGGTAAAATGCAGGAGGAAACCGAGATGAAGAAAAAAAAAGAACAAAAACAAATCCATTCTAGAAGTGGATATAATAATATTGGTACGGCTTGATGGATTCGTATGTATATGTTTTAAAATGTGTGTGTGTGCAGTTGTTGCATCGTCTACATGTGAATGTGAACGTGTCTGAACGTGCAGCTGTAGCAACCGTTGGTGGTAGCTGTGGGCAGCGGCATTGGCACGGGCCGCTCCTCTCCGTGTAGGTCGGCACTTCCTGTCTGACGTCACAACCTGTGCTCAAGCCAGTGGCACACAAACATTGTTATTATATATTAATGCATCATCAAATCTGGGGAGAAAGAGGAAGAGGAAAATGGAAGGAATGGGAAATCGAATCAAGTCGATCTATATATTTTATCCTTTAAGGTACGAGGACGAGTGGAGCTGCATTAGCGGACTGAGCGGTCACGCTTCCAAAGAGAAACTTTGGTCTTAAGTGCTCCTACTTCTTACGCCTGCCAAAACACCCATCACCAAAACAAACATGTAGTCCACTTACGCAACTCATCGATTGATTGACCAGGTCAGAATCGTTCCGAAACCGATAATGATAGCCTCAAGCAAATTATAAGGCACTTTACTACTGCGTCCATCACGCATAGGTGCTCTAATTCCCAATAACAGTTTTATCAAAATCGTGCTATTTCAACCAACTTTTATTCTATTTGCCCATTGAAACTTAAAAAAATGATAGTTTGAATAAATATATAAAATAAAAGTATTCCATTAGATTGAACACGATTTAGTATCTTGTGTTTTAAGATTGTACGTTTCCTATGAACAAATTTAAATCAATTTCTATCTAGAAAAAATATTAATAATTAAAATTCAAAAGTCTCAACAATAATTATGTTCATAGTGAAACAAATTCACTTTTTTAACTACAAAAAAGTTGTTTATAAACATCATTTTTCCATGATATTTCAACGTTTCCTATGGTCTAAATTAGAATTCCAGTCTAGAAAAACATTAATAATTACAATTCATCATTTATAAACATCATTTTCATTAGGTGGCAGATATTTTTATGTAATTTATTACAAATTAATTAATTAAAAAAATGTTATATTCAAACAAATTTTGAAAATTACTATTTTCTTTCTTGATAAATCTGAAACTTAAACTTTAGTATTATGATAAATGTAAACTTTTAAACTATTTCCATCCGTTAAAGGAAGTAAACGCTGATTTCTTCTGTAATTAATTATTACGACCTTCCTTTATCTACCTCAAACAAGTTGCAAGCATTTCGTTCCTGTATTTTTATTTCTTAACATTTTTTTCTCTCAGTCAGTTTCTTTTTACTTTCGTATAAAAAACATTCCATGCTCGAATTGTACTCGCAACCTTTTTTATTTTCTACAAAGTAAAGGGTTGTGGTCTTGTCTAATGTACTTAAGTACCCATTTCTGTTCTCGTATTCTCTCTGTTCATGTACCAATATTATCTCAGGAAGACATTCGATGATTCGTTCTTCCTCTTCTCGATGGTACTACTACTACTGCCATTTACGACGTACACACACGACACGATAAGATAAATTTCAGTTTCAACGAATTTCTCGGTACCGGCGCAGATCGGAGTCTCGAGGAAATAAAGGAAAAGGACACGCGACGCCATTAATTAATTGCCGAGAATCGAGTCGTTTTCATGCAAAAGTGCGATGAACTCGTCCTGCTCCTTTTTTTTCTTTCTGCTCGACGATAATTGTGGTGTGTGCTTGTTTTTAAGATTCCGATCGCAAATGATACCGAATACCTTCGGTTGCGAAGGTTTCCTTAAATAGTAAAGAAACGATTTTTGGTATTCGAAGTTTATGGTATTGTTATAACAGATTTCGGATAGATTTAATTAAATAGAAGTGGTTTTAATTTGATTCTCAGTAAAAAATCCAAACACATTACAATTTTATAATTCAGAATTTCAATAGAAAAATCTTTACTGTTTTTATATTACTGATATTACTTTTATAGTAAACAAATTTCACACTGCAAGTATGAATCAAAACGTAAATATTTATATAATATAAGAATCATTTCTATACATTAATTTCGGTTGAAGATTTTGATATTTTACGTAACAAATTATGGTTTTTTTAAATTTCAACTAGAAATATAAATTTATGTTGATTATAAATAATTGTTGTTAATATAATAATAGATATTGTTGTTTTGTTAATGAAATGAAAAATGGATTTAATCTAAACATGGTTGAACATCAATTTGTTAAGTGTTATTTTTCAGACGCTGTTGTTTTCTTTGCGGTTTCAGGTGATCTCACTGACCGTGAACAAGACAGGCATCTAATTTCGAATTAAATCATCGGTTTCGAGTGGATGGAATAAAAAGAAAAGCAAACAATTACCTTAATAGGTATCGAACGTATGAATAATCACATCGTTTTCGTTAGAAAACGTTAGGTTTTTTTTTTCTTAACCGTTTTCTCGACTTCTTTTTATAATTCCATCGTTCTTCTTTCTTCGTTCGGCTTCTAAAGAAATCGTTATTATGAAATCTGGCGCGCGGATTTTGCGCCCACGCTACACGACGGTTAAAGAGAGAGAGAAAATAAAAGACTCCTCCGTTCATTCATAAAATTAGAATACGTTGTTCGTCGCTCGAGGCTGACTCGCTCTTTCCCTCTCGCATAATATTATAATGTTGAGCTTGTCTCAGGCACGCGATTGAACCTCATCAATGGGTTTCAAAACAACAAACAACGAGCACGATGCATAAAGACCAACAGTTGAGAAAGATCTCATCAAGAACAATACAAAATGCATCTTCGTGTCAAAATTATCAACCTTGAAAACTACAGTAACTTACAATATATTAAGGATGTACAAAAATGTTTATATACATTTTAATTAATTCACAACAAACCATTTATTGAAAGCATAAAATAATAGTTTTAATTAATTGAAAAATTCAATCATTACGATTACAAGTACATGAATTCATGAAAAGCATGAAATGATATTATGGTATGATTCTATGACAAATTCTTACATATTTTATAAGTTGTATTTCACAAATATATTTAAGTGTACAAAAAAATATTTCATGAATTCTCTGAAAGTAAGTATTTTTCATTACATTCAAGAATTAAGAAATAAACTTGTTAGAAACAAATGCATTCATTTGAAAATAGTAGAATTATTATTGTATTATCTACACCAGGGTTTGTCGAAAATTCTGATATATTAACATAAAGATATATTAACACTGAGATATACCAATGTTTTAACTTGGTGCGCTTAGGGCGCCGCAAACCCAAAAAGTTTGTGAACTCCTGATTTACACGCTTAATATGTATAGCATTTCTCAAAATTATATTACCTGATGGAAAGAAAGTAAGAATTATAGTTTAATAAATTGTAATTATGTTTAATTATCATTAATAGCTGTACAAATTGACATACACACATTTTGTGTATGTCAACAATAAAAACGTTATTAAATTTGTTTTCTAATAGTAATATTCATGGACAACACAAAATGAAACTAATATGATGAATGGAAGTCTCGTAGTGCGTGGTATTATAGATTTAAAAAAAAAACATAGGAAATAAGAAGAAAGAATTTAAAAGAAGATTACTAGAACAATTACAATACCTGTCCCAGTGATTGCCGAAAGAACTGAAGTTGAGGAACACCACTATAAAATAATAAATAAAGAAATAAATAAAAGAAATATTTATTTTTCTGTAAATTAAAATTACTAATTCACTTCACAGCAATAATTGTGTTGTCTTCATATTTATATTATGAAAGAATGTTCAAAAATCTTCAAATATATTATATCTTAAAGATATAAAGTAGTTTTCACCTTTTACTTAACTTTCTTGATATTTCTAGGAATCAAAGTATTGTCATTATAAATAAAATGAACATCATTAAAATTTATCAGTTGTATGCAATACAAAATGCTATTCTTTATTGCCAAATTATGAACTAACCTTATAGATTTACGTATTTATTTATACTTTATCATATAATTTGTAAATATGAAACAAAATAAAAAATTAATTCAATTCGTTAAATTAAACCTATTCATAAAAATCTGAGTTAACTGAATTTAATGAGAAGTGCAGATAATATTTTAAGTGAACTTTATGAAACCGCAAACAAAATTGTAGAAAACTCGTATAAAACTGTATGATTTAACAAAAGCAAGATTATAAACTTTATCTTTTTTTGGACATTTTTATTAAAAAAAAAAAAATTAATTTAAATATTACTTCTACAATTAATTAATTTATGTAATGTTTTCTGTGATAGTATAGTATATTTTATTCAATTATTTAAGAAAACCTATTGATTAGAATGTGAATGAACTGAATTTAATGAGAAGTGTGGAGTATATTTGAATTAAGTGATATTTCACTGGAAAAATGTCAAAGTTGTTTTTGGATATTAATCGAGTTATATTAACATTGATGTGATAATCGATGATCCCCAAGGCATAAACTTTCCTGTTTCTTTCACGTGTATAACGGAGACGTCTCGGCTCACTTTCATCCTTATCACAATTTCGTTCTAATTTATGCGCATTGCATTACGTAAGCCGCGCCGTTTTACTTTTACATCGTCGTCTTCATCATCATCATCTTCGTGGCTATTGAGACGTTGAATAATTAATTACGCATTTAAAGCGTATTGGAAAATTGACTTGCGTGGAGTTTCCTTGACGTGTCATTCTGGATTAAGGTCGATCGGTCGGTCGGTCGGTCGAGTGTGTGTAAAGTGTGTGTTTGAAATGTGCAACGTTCCGAATACGGTCAGAAGGTTAAGGATGGCTTCTGTTCGAGCGGTGAGTAAGTAGTTCTCTCGACTGTTGGTTTTCGCCTGAAATAAGGGGGGGACTCCCAGTGTGGGCGATCCCAGAGGGGAAAATCTCGCGCGAGCGAAAGTGCGCGTGGGCCCCCCAACTTCGCTCACGAGGACTGCCTTATCATTCAGATATAACCTGCTACGATATTACATTAAGGAACATAAAGAAATGAATAAAATAAAGAAGAATAAAGAAAAAAAACGAAACGATTATCAGCTACCTACACACACAAAGTGTTCTCGAAGTCTCCTAGACTTTAGAAAGAGACGGAAAATTCTAGTATGTATAATATTAATATTAGTTGAACTATCATATTAGTGAACGGATTCGGTTATGTAAGCTTAATTAATACGGGACGCGATTTTTTTTTTGACGTGCCGCGAATTCCGCGCGCTCGAATTCGAAAATCTATTACATCGATGATTGTGGATACGAGGAAAAAGAATTACCTGTTACCGCGATTTCGTTTCGATGTTTATATATTTTTTTTCCTTCTTCTTAAGACTGTTGTTGTTGTTGTTTTTTGCTTCTCCTTATTTCTTCTAAATGCGCCACGAGAATTCTTGCGAACCTGGATTTCTACTTTAAAACCTAGTTCCATTTGGAATGCTGGCAGCAATTAATTACGCTGTAACTCTGTATGCTCGATTGATTGATGCCATTTGCTGAATTTCTAACCGCTTCGAAGCTTCAGGCCCCAACTTTAAAATCAATCACTTTCTTAGATCGTCATTGATTTTAACGACATAGTTACATTTTCTTAAACATATATACTATTTTTTTTAAACAATCTGCATTAAATTACTTCATTTCTAAAGTAATGTAATTATAAATAGACTTTTTATAAAATATTAAATTAAGTTACATATATTTTTTTTATGTCGTGTAATTTTATTTACAATCTATTCATCAGTAAATGAGTAAATTCTAAATCGTGGTTGACATTAAATGGATAATCTTTCCCGGTGGATAGTTACCATTATGATGATTTGATTTTTTAAAATTTGTAGGTTGGCTGTAGTCTTGTAGGTTAATTTCAGTAGTGCGATTCTACTATTTCCTTTGACTGTTAATCTGCTGCTATCCTTAACACTGTCATTGTCCATCGACTTGGCTGAAGATCCATATGCTGCACCTCATTCATTTCACTGTCATTTGTGATGAACGATGGCCCTATCTCTGCAAGCACCAAGAGGGCTCACAAAGGGCCTGACTTGACCTGTGACCACTGGCACGTAGGTAGGGCGATTTAACCATTCGGCTATTAGTCGCCCCAAATTACATATATCAAACACAATTTGGAACTTTATTTTTTAAAATAATTATTCGATTTTCATATAATATACAAAAGTTAGTTATTACTAATTAAAGTAAAGAAGTTTTTAATTAAACCTATAAATATAAAATTAAATGAAAATTGTTGCTAAAAAATGTTTAAAAAGGTTGAAATCTTATTTTAAAATTTTAATTTTTTCAATTTTTTTCAATAGATATTTGATTATTTTGAATATAATTTTATTATCTTTAACATTTTCATTTCTTATAACATCATTTAACATTTTTGCTGACTCTAATCATATTTAAATTTTTATTTTTTATATTTAGAAGGCAAATTGTCAGTATTTGATGATGATGACTAAAATTTGGTATTTGAAATTCTTAGTATTCTTTCTCGTAATAATCTTCTAAAAAATAATGATTTTTTCATTTCTTCGTGACACTTTTTATTGGAAATTAATGCTATTAAATAACCGATGTGAAATCATCATTTCTATTATTAATTACTTATATTTTGTTTGTGGCAACTGAATCTACATTTATTTTAAAAAAATATACATAATTATAATAATTACATTGATTAATGTCTAGATTTTTCAACTATGTTATAAAGCAAAAAATAATAAAACGTAACATTTTTATAAAAAATAATTCTAAATATTAATTATTTATTATTTATTACCGTCGATACAGTTGGGATTTCGAACGTCGAGAATTTGATTGAATAGTTGTCGGGCTTGCGTTTGCCACCGTAATTATAAATACATTATATTTGATAATATTAGACTTCTATAATTTATAAAGACTATAAAACAAAATTTGAAAAAGTATAAAATAGAATGAATGAAGAATATAAAAAAAAACTTATAAAGAAAAATGCGTGTGCGTATTTCTTAATTCTTGATATTTATCTGCAAGTACTAAAAGTACGTAGGTTACTGGCCTTATAAGCGACTAGAGATGTTAATCTAGTGGATTTAGAAAGAATTATCCGGCATTGAAAATGTATAAAAAAGGCGAAACGTTACGCATTTTGTAATAGAAAGAAATAGATCTTTCAGTATATTTCGAGAAACGTGCGATGATAATCTGCATTCAAACTAATTATCTGTCATTGAAATTGGTAGAAAAAATAAGAAGACACTTTTGTAACAATACGTTTACTCACCCACAACAAAAGAAAATGTGTATTTTTAAAGTTAACACTAATTTTGTGTTAACGAAACAAAAATAGATTTTGAATTTTTGTAAATATAATGAATGTAAGAGTAAATTAACAAATAATTTGATACATTTTTCAAAGCCAATTATATAATAATTATTTTTTGTAAATTAAAGTAATGTTAATTAAAAACATTTAATTTTAATGTAAATCAATGCAAAATGAATGTAACAAATAAATAGATATATTAATAGAATACTGTTGACGTAATCGTTGAAAATAGACATTGATTAATTAGCATATTGAATTTTCCAGGTTTACGTGAGATCGTTGGATAAACAGAGAATAATCCGATTAACGCGCAAAACCTTTCACCTTGAATACAGAATCTAAATCGCCAATAAATCAAATCGTTTAATTGGGTCGGCCTCTTAAAAAAGATAATCGGACCATTGAGATTCAGTAATTTGCATTGATCGCAGTCAAAACAAAAACGAAATTTCAGATTGCGAATTGCAAAATAAAAAGAAATAATAATTAAAGGGGACGCAACGACAGGAGCAAATGGAAATGGAAATCGGATTACGAGCGTAAAGTTAATGTAAATGTTTATTTAATAGGTATGCGGCCCCCCAAGTAATTAAAGCGCCCGCCTCGATTTAATAATTTTAATTAAAAAAAAAGAACAAGTCAGATAAAGTCACAACGATTAACCGTCTCGCTCATTTATTTGTTTATTTATTTATTTCGGTTCGTTTCGGCAAGAGCGAGATGAAAACCGAAATTGAAAGGGGGTGGGGGGAGAGATAAATCGCGCGGTCCTTTTGCACGCCATCTATCGGCGGTATTTATGCGTAATTTTCGCGGTTTAATTGGCCTGCCGATTCTGGCTAATTGTAAATTATTGGCGGCGTTCTCTTCCACGAGGAATCCGATGTACCAAGGAGGAGGAGGATGATGGAAGAAGCTGGAAGAGGAGGAGGAGGAGGACAACAACGGGCGCCCCATTTGCATAGCTGTAAATAACAAACGTGTACATGTGTTGCACGTCGCTACCAGTTTGATATAAGAACTAATAAAGTAAGCCGTAAGCCGCTTTACGTTATATTATATTTTTTTTAATTTAATGCTTCTTCCTCCTCCTCTTCGCCTTTTCTTTCAATGTTCAACCTTTTTATTCCCATCGCCGCTCCTTCCTCTTCGGGCCCGAAAAATAAAGGGGTTCTTTATGACACCAATTACTGCTGCAAGGATCGACCCCTGACCAGCACCATCACATTTCACGCTGCTTCATAAATTTTCGCTCGAATTTAAATGCCTTTAAGTAAATACACCTTGTTTATGGCAAATTAAGGATGACCGTCTCCTGCTATCTTTATTTTACCAAAACTTTATTTTATATAACTTAAAAATTAATTCCTGTCCTCCTCCACACATATCAAATATTTTTACAAAATGTAATTGATTCTAATTATTCAAAAATATGAAGTTTTTTCTAATGTATTATTTTTTAAACATTTAAACAAAATCATTATATCTATAAAGCTACAAATCAATATTTCTTCTAATTAAAATTGAAATAAATTATATTTTTTTTATACAAATTGACAAATGTTTAATACAAATAATTTTATTCACAATCTGTTCATCAATGTGAACATTGAGTAAATTTTAAATCGCGGTTGACATTAAATTGATAAGCTTTCCCAGTGGATAGTTACCATTGTGAGACTTTGAACATTAATAATTACTTAAATCTATATAGAAAATCTTGTGGTTTGACTGTTGTCGAGTAGGCCAATGCCAGAACATTAGTATATGACTCCAATCTATCTTGGTATCTACTACTAAATGTTGGTATTGTATCCCACATTTGATTACCATACGTCGATTCTGGTTTCAGTATTACTTTGTATATAAGTAATTTATTTTCCACTGATAATTCCGATCTTTTCTCTAGAAGCCAGTAGAATTTTCAAAAGTTTATTTCTAATTGCACCCTCTTAGCCTGAATGTGATCTTTATAGGTGAGTCTTCTATCTAAATGCATTGTAAATTACTTGAATATTTTATAACATTCTTAAAAAGTATTTAATTAATTATTTTCTATACATTTCTAAAAGTGAAAATTATATCATAGAATATAATTTAAATAAGCTACAAACAAAATGAACATTAACTAACTTTAATATTTCAGAAAATCTTTAAAACTATTTCATTTGAAATACTTTAAATAAATAACCTTGTATAGACATTTTACAAATGAAACAATAAATAAATAATTTAATACTTTTGCAAAGTTTATAATTTTCTCAGAAATATTGTTTTGTACAAAAATATAGTATACATTTGCGAAAAAATCAAATAAAACTACATTTATTGCAACAAATTACCAAATGAAACTCAACAAAATAATACAATAAGAAAATTAAAACTAAATTGATTTGATTGAAAGGGGGTTGATATTTTCGTTGTTTAAAGATATAAAACAGTATTGATTTTGCAATATAAACTGCGAAAGAAAGACAACAAATCGTTTATCGGCGATTTAACGGTATATTATTTATTTCATCTAAATTGGCAGAATAATCGTTTCGTTTTCTTCCGCATTTTTCCTTCTTTTTTGAAGAAACATCGGCGCAAATTTTATCTTCTCTGTATTGAGCTTGTACTATATTGGATACAATAAAACTTTATTAATAGTACCATGTTCTAATTTTTGTTTGTTTTTCATATACTGTAATAGCTATTGCTATTCATTAATAAATTGCTTCGATTTAGTATCTCTTCTTTGTAAATTCACGTTATTTGGGTTAAAATTTTCTATTTTGAAATTACATCGGTGACTATTATATTTTTCCTTAAAAAAAATAATTTTTGGTCTCCAAATTAAAACTTAACTCAAAAGCAACGCCTGTCAAATATGTTATGTTATTTAGTTATCAATGTAAACAATACTAATATAATGAGTACAATGGAACCTCGGTTAACGCATAACAAGCAACGTTTCGCATAACGAGTGACGATGAGAAGAGAAGTCCCGGATTGTGCGCTTGCCACATCATTTTCAAAACTTGTGTGCACATATTATATGTATTTTTGAATACATTAACCATCTTCCATCATTATCTTTGTCATCTTTGTTTAAAGCGGACTATACTTTACAAATATAATTTGTGTTTGCTGTTAATGCAAAACACAAATTTATTGTGTCTAAACATTATTATAATATATAAACACACTATGTTTGCTTTTTATATTAACAAATATTAAACCTCCACCAAGTCCCCGAATTGATACAAGTAATATAAACAAATATATACTCGCTCAAATATGTGTGTGAATTGGAAAACCGTTTCTGGGTTAGTGGTTGTACCTTAGTGTTGTTTGTGATCACAAAATTTTCAAACTTGTGTTCAGACATGTTATTTCTGATTTTTTTTGTGCAAAATATGAAAAGCAAAATCATGAAAAATCGATTTTGGAACAATTTCAAAAAAAATTGGAACGGGTTAAACTTGTTAAGCGAGGTTCCACTGTATTACCTGTTGCTTTCAAAAATCTAGATAATCTAAGATTTTCTTTCAAATGTATACCATATTTTCGGACTGAGGGAGTAATTAATTACAAACAAATTTAATGTATAACATCATAAACGCTTAATAAATCATTTTCTATACATTTTTAAAAGTAAACTCATCACAAACAATTTAAAAATTGATAGAAGTTGTAGACAAATAATTCATTACATTTACAAATTTGCTAATTTTCATGCAAATATAAACACGAAGTGATATTTGATTTCGTCGCTGGAATTAATTAGTTGCGTGCGAAAAGCGATAAACACGGCGCTTTGTGTTGAGTGTTCGTTTATGGATTATTGATATTTTCCGTACGGACTAAATATGGAATGCATCGGCCATTAGAAACGATAAAACCTACACTAAATATTCAAATTTCCAACCGTTTTACGGCAAAACTTTAATGCGAAATAATTAACAGGCTCTCACTCAACCCAACAAACCGAACACCAACAGACGAAACCAAAAATAAAAAGGAACCAACTCCAAACTAGAAAATATACGGTCCCATAAAACCTTAATTAATTTCTGAAGGATTTAATTTATTATGTCCAAATACGTTTATGGAAAACGCATTGATTCGTATTCAAATATTCTATAATTAATTTAATCACGACGTGATTAACCTCAGGATCATTTTATGGTACCGGTATTTTCATTTATGGTTATTTTTTGTTACCAAAGCTGACTTGTTATAATTATTTTTATAATTAAGAAAAAATTGAAATTAAATCAAGAATATCAAAAAAAAATTGCGAAATGATTCTATTTTGTAATGTATGATTTATTTAAAAAATTGTTTAATATTTATCTTCCTGAATAAATGTCTTTGTAGATTTTTGAAAAAACTAACAGAAATCAGGATTTGAAATATGATTGTATTTTTAATAAAATAATTGAAATTGTCAATACTTGTATTTTCTAAATTAGTTATATTAGTTATCAAGTATTATGTAATTATTTGTAATATATACATATATAAGTGAATAATAGCAACTATATAAATGAAAAGTACGAAGATAAAAAACTGTGACATCATTTTCCAATTATTCAACTTCTGCTACTAAATTAAAAAAAAAGTAAGTAAAAATAAATTTTTAAATTATATCATATTAATAAAACTGAAAATTAAGTCGGTATTTCCTTTATTAAGATAATAGTTATTATTGGAGTAATAAGCGTTTTGCAAATCTTCGAATATAATGAGATCTGGTCGAAATTCAATTTTTCATTGCTAATTGACTGCGGTGAATTCCTCGAATTTACTTATAATTTATTTCGTGAAATGCGCTGGTTTTAATAAATCCAGAAAGAAACAGAAAAAGTGATGCGCGCAAGAGAGAGAGAGACGGATAGGGATAAAGGAAGAAACGAATGAATTTAATTGAAATTCGTTCGGTTTGCCGCGGGTTTCTTGCTTAACGCGTAATTGAAATCACCGCGCGCTGAGGGCATCCGCACTCCTCCTTTTGTGAAATTAAAGAAATGCAGCCGATTCAATTATCTCCGCTCAATTTTAATTAAAGAGATATCACATATTTCGGAGAGCGCCTTCCGTAGCCGTAGCCGCCGCCGTAACAGCCCGCATTCACTATCGTTATGAAACAATGTGAATAATCCGTGTGCGTGCACCTAAGGCCGAACGGCAATTAAGTTATATAAATAATTTTCTGGCGCAATTTTCGTTATTATATGTGAGCCGAGCGCAATTTTCCGTTTAATTGCGCAACTTTTCGGTTCGCGTGTGCGTTTTAAATGTCGCCGCAATCAGACAGTTATGCGTTGATTTCGAATTGACGGTTCTTTCGTTTGTATTTTCTTTATGTTTTTTTTATGTTGCAAACGGCGCATATTTCCCTCCTTCTCTTCTTTTTCTTTTTTATGTTTGTTTGTTGTTTCTTCCTTTTTGCGTCTTCTTTCGCTTTTTCCTCTCGTTCTTCTGCGGTCGGTCTCGCTTTCTGGGCTTCGTTCTCCGCCTTCCTGGCTTCTGTGCGCGGAATGTACGGACTCGGCTTTTAAAAATTGATACATTAATTTATGTAATTTATCTGGAACGGTAGGCAGGCAGCAGCTGATGAAGTGGGATGGTTAAGAATCTAAGAGAAATAAACTCTATTCAGGACCGGATCAAGTAACCATTAGATCTATTAATAAACAACATTTACTTTTATCTATCTTATACAAACTTCCTTAATGATGTTTAAAATCTAAACCTCAGACAAAAATTTAAAAAAAGTTATTAAATAATTTATATATTCCTTCCACCCTTCATCCTTTGATTATTAAAAAAGAAACTACAACTCTATATATATTTTTTTCCCCTTATTCTTCTGTTGTTCATTGTATATTATTATAATACTGATATTATTTCATAATAAAGTTTATGTTCCCGGGCGAAAAGACCTCGGTCGTTAGCCCTTTGGCCAGCCTATTAGTATATATATTTTTATTGTATGTTAAAATTTATTTATGTATAACTTGTACTTTTTTTTCTCTTCTTCTTATGTATCGATGTTTGGGCAATACATTATTATTATTAATTAATTTATATAAATCATTGTATAACCTATTTATAATCATATTCAATGTTTAGTTACTTAATGTTCTAAAACAAAAATTAAAATCACCTGTAGTTTTCAGTAGCTTCAGATTATACATGTATAAAGAGAATATAGTCATGAGTGACTGTCTGATGATTTAGTTCGTCGTTAGTTTTTTTGAAAGTCAATTACTCTGTAATACTACTAAAGTAACTTTTCTTGTAAATGTAATATTATATTATAATATTCTATTTTCCATAAAATTCTTGCATATCCTAAGCAAACTTTTCTCTAAATTGAAATGTTGATATTTCATAATATTTACACAAGAATTTTGTTCTTAAGAGTTCTGATATATTTAGACATGTCACAGTGTCGCCTGTCGAAAATCAAATTTTTTAATTTATATAAGATAATAGAATATATGATCATAAGTAATAAGCATCTATTATACTTAAATGTTCGACTTTATTAACCAATTTGTTGAAAGATCATAGTTGCTCCGGTCCTGAACGTGCGAATAGGAGCCAACGCATTTAATGGTGTTGCGTGTGTATATGTGTATGCTCTTGTAGCCGCATAAGAGAACTGCCTTGAGAAGGACGTCCGAGGAGTGCGTAAAAGCAAACGTGCAATAAAATAGAACGTCGCCGTTTTTGCACTGAATAAAAGTCACCTCTTTCTCTCGCTCCGCAAGAGCGGTTCTCGCAGAAAAGCATTTACACAAGAGCAAAGAGCACTTCTGCTTCTTCGTCTCTTATTTCTTCTCTTTTTGTACCTCGCATTTTCCTGCTCTTTCGTTTATCTTCTTTCCACCGATGCCGTTTCGCAATTCCGATGCGGTGAAAGCGATTCGCCGATTTCGCTTTCACAATTTATTAATTTCATTCGAACTGCAAACGATTCGCTCCGAAATCCGAAAACGGCGAGACGAGGGGAAAATGTAACGACAACATACAGCAAGCAGAACCTTCCACACTTTTGCTTTGCTGTTGTTGCTGCTGCTGCCAGTCGATTTCGATCTTGCACCGGTTCTGTTTGAGGTCACATATTTGAAATTTAAATTGATTCAAATCAGGTGTTTGTACGTGTAGCATAGGAGTCGTGCAATTTGATTCCCGCATGAAAACAAATCATGCCGATTGACTAATCTATGCTGATTAAGCAACCAATCATATTTATTTTCCTTGCCATTTATGGTATCACGCTTTACTATCCACTACCGAAACAAATCAAATTTACACAATCTCTATAAATAAAAATAAATATACTTCTAATATCATGATTAAAATACAGAATTGTATTATAGCTATGTAATTAGTTATATAACTTAATGAATACTAAAATAAATAAAAACAACACTTAATGTAAAGTAATTTAATTTATATATTATTAAAGTTGTTATTTTGTAAGATGATAAAAAATAAGAACTTTATCTTTATTTTTATTATGTGATCAATTAAAATAAATATTAATAAATATTGAAAAGATCAAGTATATTTGTATTAAAGTTATTAAACTGTGGATAAAATTATGAAATTACACTATTTTTCAAGGAAAAATGGATTTATTATTTTAATTAAATTTACTTTCATTTAATTTTAAGGCACAAATAATATTACAAACATGGATTGTCAAAGCTTCATTTTCTTTTTAGGATTATCCTATTAATATATGTGACCGAATTCATTTGTAGATGAATATATTATACGAAATGGTAACTTAATCGCCGAAGGATTTAAATGGCGATTCGCGTGTCCCTTAATGTCCCCAGGACACGACATAGGCCGAAAATGTGCGTGCGTTTCGTCCTCAAGACTGAAGATTTACGTCGCACGCCATCCCCATTGATTAGCAAAGCCGGTTTTCAAAATACGCACGATCTATTGCCTCTAATTATCGATTGAAATATCGACATTTTAACGTCTGCGATTCTCAACCTTTTCAGCAATTTTGTATAATGAGATTAACATACATACATTTGCAATATTTGATTTAAACCTTACAATCGATCAAAATTTAACTCAAATATCAAATTTATATTGTTAAATATTTTTGTATATTGTAAATAAAATTTATAATAGAAAATTGAAATAAATTAAATTTTAAATATTTTTAAGAATATTTCAACTGTCACCATTTTTATTATTCATATTCCATTAGGAATTAATATAAATTTAAAAAAAGGTGTATATCGAAAGTTTTATATATTTAGTTTTATTATGTGTTTAACAAGTATAAAATTAAAACATTATAACAACAATTATTGACTAAAATTTAGTTAAAGTTTTTGTAGAAATTGGTTTCAAACAATATTGATTATTAATTACTATAAACTATCTTAATTGGAAGTTTTGCGAAATGTATTGAAGTATTTAAAATAATTTATATTGTATTTTTTCATGATTTGATTATATAAAGGCAGAAAAAAAAATTATAATAAATAATGTTTTTAATATATTCATTTATTTGTATGTGTTTTTTAAATATGGTAAAAACAGTTTGAGAAACGCTAGTTTATTGAGATCTCCGTCTGATCTAGATCGCCAAAAAAGGATCGTATCGTATGATGATCGTAGCAAGTGTTTTCATGGTTCTACAGCGTATTGCGTATAAACTTCCACACACAAGTGCCGAAGAAGAGGTGTTGTTGAAGGAGGTGGAGGAGGAGAGTAGGTTTAGGTTGGCGGCGGGAGAAGGTTGCAGCCTGGACGCGTAGGCGGCGCCCATCAAGTCCCATTGTTTGCTCATTTCACGGCGGATTATGCTGTACACACCGGCACCTCGACCGCCGCCACCACCACCGCCTCAGTCTCAGCCGCAGCCGCCGTCGATGATATTTATGCAGGCGAACTGTGGGCGGCCGCACAAATCGTTCTTCTAAAAATAAAATCGCGCCGAACCTATGACTAACCAAATTATTTTACTCCGTAGGTGCTTAATACGTCTCCTCTCTCACCTGCAACAAAACGAGAAAATGGAAACGGTCGAAACATCCATTTAACGGACGAAAGACGTACAAATAAAATGCACACCCAAGAGATCGGGGTATCATTAATATTGTTTTATGGTCGGATTCTTTTATTTCTTGCTTGTTTGCAAATAGCGAGAGGAAAGAAAACCGGCCGATTCCAATCGGTTTCGTGCAATTTCGCTTTTAAATACTATTAATCCTTCTTCTTCTACCCGGTTAAATGCCATGGAATTATATTAATAACCCGTGAGCGAGTGACTTCCGTGTTCGTTTGTTATTACTGCAGAGAACCGAAGCTGCCTAAAGCAGTAGTCGAGTTGATGAGAAACCACCACCAAGAATTCCATGATATTAATCATTCGAGTTTCTATTTAATTACAACCTATTGCAGATTCTAATTGAATACAATTATTACGTTATGTATCTGTATCTGTTTTTACATTTACATCTTCTTATCCCAACAACTACTATTAAGTTAATTCCAATATTAGAATTAACCTATTATTTTAATTTTATTTTCTCAATTATTTTTTTTACCAGTTAACTGTGGTGATATTTTTTATAAATAGTATATCTAAACTGTCAAACACATATTCTACGTAGTTGTTATAATATTTAATTAAGTTCTAATCAAATAACTGTTTTATTTTTTGTAATTAATAATTTTATTACTAACATTTATTTAATCATAGTTCACAAGATAAATCTATTACTTAGAAAGTGATTAGATATAAATTTAATCTGCTACTATGGAATGATATTGATTAAAGCAAGGGTACAATACATAACGGCACTAGAATGCAAGTTAAACACAAATATCATCATTCTTTCCGAATATTAGTTTTATAATAATCCGATTTTACAGTCCGAATTGGATATGATGCAATAGTGTCTTTACTGCATTCTATTAATAAGTTTACTCGTGTCAATTTTCTTTTTATATAATATAAAGAAATTGAAGCAAGCACTATGACACCGTCAGAAGATGATGATAGCAAACGTTTCCTTAGATATAAACCCATATCCCTCATCAAGTATCCCAAACAATGAACCAAAAATTTAAAAAAATAGTTCTTTACAATGTTTTTCTCCGCAACATTATAATGTTTACACACTTGAAATTCTTTCGTCGCACTGGTACTGTACTTGATAAGATCCACTGACGGTTTGATACAGACTGATTTACTTTCAAAAAACATTATTATCATACATAAACATACATACAAACTAAAATTGCTTAGTCTCGACATTGTTTTGATTCTCAAAACACGGGACAACTGTTTAAGCCATTCCCTGAAATTCTCAAATAAACGTTTTCCATTCAAACAAGGTGAATTCCCTGATTACGCCTGGATTCAGTTGTATCAATCCGGGGTATATGTGAAGTTTTCTTTGTAATTTTTATATATATAAAAAAGCAACTTCCTAGAAGTTTCTTATAAATACACAACTTTTTTGGCTTATTTCTACAGCAAATACAAGTCATATTAGTCATAGCAGACGCTTGTTATCGAGACTATATATGTTTACAAAAATTCCGGGAAACGTGTCCCGGGAATTCCCAAATACAAACAAATTAGCTTTTATACGAAGACTTCAAATCTCGTTATAACAAGTAATATCATATTGGATTAAAAAAAAAAGTTGTTTTCGACAATTTTATGAATCACTTGTATACATTAGTTTTTTGAATGTATACATTCTCAAAGATACTTAATCAGTTACTTAGTCTGTGTTTAATTGGCTTTATAATATATTTCATTAACTATGCACTGGAACAAAAAGTAATCTTGAAGATTAATTAGTTTGAACATCAGGATTGGTTATGAATATGCAGATCAAAAATTTTGAAATATGCGAAAATACATCTCGAGTGTTAAAAAATGTTCGAAACTAATTGCCAGCATTAATTATGTTGCTGCTGCTTGTGTTAATAGCGTTGACCTTCCAGAGGCTTATTAAACCACGATATTTTTTCTCCAACTCTCTATATTCGTCCATTCGCGTATAATTAATATTAGTCGCCATCAAGAATTTCGTGTTAATTAAAAACATTCTCCTACGTCGACTGAAAAATAATTCAGCGCGCGTTTATGGGCTTTTAAGTGTTTTGATAAACGCAGATTGCGCGAGTCGAGTAGAGAGCAGAGGCGCAGAAGTCACCGGCGAATAATTAAGAGTCGTTAGAGCAATACACTTAATGAGTGAAGAAGTCTCCACTTCCAAGGGTCATTAATTAATTAGATAATTAAAAAAAAGATCAAGCGTGGAGGAAACAAAAGGAGCAGGAATGTTGCTGCCGGTTGTTCCTTACTTCAAATGCAACTGTGAGGATGAGGATGATGTCGTCGGGATTTCGCGATGGTAATCAATTTGTTTTATTGTCCGTGGGCAATAATCGTTTGGCGCTAACAAAGTTTATTTACCGCCGGGTTTCAGATAAGGTGGCGAGTGGACTTGCGATTATGTAATGTGTTTATTTTGCGTTTAAAATCGTAGTATTCTTTCTTACAATTTTCAAGTGGTCGGAATGATTAAGTAGCTATGAGGAGAATCCCTTGAGCGGGATGAAGCAGCGGTGGCGGCGTCTCCTAAATCACGCACTTTATCGACGCTTTTAATAACAATTACGTATTCAAATTCTCCCATCCCATTACGTTTTATTATTTAACATTAATAATGTGCGCGCATAATTTCACCCGAACGCAAACACCGCGCGCCGTTAATTATTGCCCCGGCAATTGTATACAGGGTGGCCAAACTGTGATCCTCGCTAAACGGCTAATAAATATTCACTACACATGTATCGATGGGTTTTTTTAGTGCTTCCCTAATGAGCGTATTACCATAGGACTACGACTGCATCGGACGTGCACCTTAAATGGACACTCATTACCACCGTCGCCGATTCTCGCTATAGACATTTCCAAAAACACGATTCCCTTTTATTGCATCAAACATACAACACAATCACATTCAATGCCGCAACTGTACTATACGTAATATCACGCAAAGTGATATCACGTAATATAAACTAATATCATAGTATCACGTAATATCACGAATTATCTTGTAATAACAGGTAAAATCACTGAAATTGACATTATGTACTAATGACTCACAGTGGTACCAACCATTTTATAAAGTTCGTACAACGCGCTAATAATAATGATACGACTTTATTAGTAAAAGCGGAGGAAGACTAGCAAAAGACAGCCTTATCGTATAACACGATTTTATACAACGCGTAACGTATTAACCGCGTTATACGGGAATCTACTGCAGTTGGTATAAAAATCAGAATTCAGTCTACTTTTCATTTTTTATCCATGAATATTTCAAGTAGTGTATGTTTTTTTTTATCACAGTAAAATTATAGAAAATCCATGACAAAACTCGTTTATCTGTCGAATCTTTTCAAATATGAATTATGATCTAATTAAGATTTTTTTTAATAACTATTTTCCATTCCATTGCAAAGAAAATGATTATTTTAATATAAATACATTTCTTTAATATAAATTTGAAAAATTCATTATATCGACCTATTAATCAACTTACCATTACTATAATAAAGTTAATTAAATAAATAATTGAATTGTAAAAATTGAAAATGAAGAGCTAGTAACTAAAAACTACATTTCTTAGATGTAGCAAGAAAAGCATTAAAGATGATAGTAGACACTATAAAACCAGTGTCGATGATGTTTCCGGTGGAGTTGTATAAACAATAGTAGAATTGTCACATCAGTTATAATCCATCAACAGATCTCATTGATCATTGATCAAAATATGGTTTCACATGTAAATTTAATATTTTAGTTTTAATTTATTATTCTCAAACCTTCCCATAATCTAACTATTAACACAAAAAAAGTAATATCACAGAATTAGTTTTGTAATAGTTAAAACTTACTTTATTACTTGAAAAGTGTTATATGAAGATAACAATAATAAGTATGAATTTCTGCAATATTTCTTTAATTTATTCGTTATGATAGTAATCAATCAAACATTTTCTATAAATTATACAATCAGTTAATATTTTTGTAACTGTTTGTCAATGTTTTATATAGAAGCTGTGATACTTTTTTTTTCATAATTTTGACCTGTTTTAATATTTGTAATTAGTGTTGTTAAACCGAAATGAGTAAATAAATATGTATCATTATGAAAAAGTTAAAAGGTAAACCGAAGTTAAATGTGTTTATTGAGCGATGAAGTGTGTGTATTTAAGATAATCTCGCGTTGAATGGAATCGGGATGGGAGGCGGCGTGGATCCACCCTGTATAAGGAAATAAAGAAAGCCTCGGCGTTATTTATCTCGCGCCTCTGTCGCAACATAATCGCCGACTTAAACATTATTTTCATTACTTCTGCACGAGCAATTAACCGGCCCCTGCAGAACTGATATACCGCTCAGATAACTATGCTTCTTCGAGAGGATTTTACGAGAGGATATTACTATACTATCTATATATGTATACACTGTACATATATATAGATATGTATATATAGATGTATATACAGATGCATATAGAAACGATGTCCGGATGCTATTTTTGCGGCACACGTTTCGTGGGTCAGAAGTGTCATCGACGATCATTGTAATTACATAGGGAAGAGCGGATTGTCTATTCTACGTGCGACAAGGCATAATTGATTCTGCGTGCGTCCCGACGAGGATTTCAACCCTCTCACGACAGGTACGTTTCCGTTGTTTCCGAAAGGTTAAAGGTTCAAGCGCGCAGGAAAAGTCCAGAGATGTTCTTGAAGTTGGTGGTGGAGGAAGGCGGAGGTCGAGGTATAAACACATCAAAGAGACACCGAAGATTACAGGCACCTCATTGTCTACACCCACAGCGGGACGAAAATCCTCGACGCGCCACGGCAATACAATGCGATTATCGAAAACTACAACTTCATTACCGGTTCCCGCTTTAAATCTTCCACTAAAACGGCTTTCCGAGACGCATACCTCTACAACACGAAAACTTTCCATCTCAGCCCACAGACGAAACGCGCATTTTTGATTTATCGCCCGAAATAATTATTGATACGATAAAGAGTCGATTTTTTAACTTTACTCGGGCATCCATTTATTTCCCTCGTGCCCACACACCGGCACGCATTAGACCAACCATTGTTGATGGTGCGCGCTTATATAAAAAGAAATAGAAAAAAATAACGTAATCATTGTCTCTCTATCGAGTTTCGAGCTGGAAAGTTGATGGTTCGGTGGTGTGCGTGCTGCTGCAACGCAAGAGAAACCATAAATTCTCACCATAAATCCGCGCGAACGCTAGTAATTTATGCCTTTACACCTTTCAAAATCAATTTTCGTTCATTTTAATTATCGCACTGTGAAGGAGGCGGCGGCGGCGGTTCCGATGCAGACGGTGCCATTATCATTATCAGCCACATTATCACCCTCGGGCCAACCACAATGGTCTACAGACTCCTCTTTTTTTTTCTCGTCTCTCTCACCATTTTATTATTATTGTATATTCCCTTGCGTTTTATTTTGGGCTCTCCCCTTCCTACCATATGAATTATGGCCGTCCACCATTGTGAGCGTCCCACCCCCGCGATTCCCACACCTTATACAAACAATCGCTTTCCAGGTAAGTGACCAAAAGATCCACCGCAATTAACTCACATACAAGGAACCGATCCCTTTTATCACGTGTCGCCTGTCGCCCCTAATAAAGTATTATTCACCTGAAACCAAAATAAAAAAAAGCAAAAAGGATGCGCGTATTGTCGCACATCCTTGCGACCGCTTGAATGCAGCACGCCATACCACCAGGTGTCATCGTTTACAAACGACAAGATTTATAATTCGCGGAGGATGCGCATCATAAGAAAATTAACTACTCTTTGTGGAAACTCGAGACATGTTCCTAAACTAATTGTAAAACGAATGCACACGACTCGGAATATATTATATATAAATCTAATATATTTATTGAAATACAATTCTTCCACAGGAAATCACAACAAACACAATTTTCTATTACATGATTTCCCATAAAATATGCAGATAAATCAAGAAAGATGCAGATTAATTATAATCATTTAATAATTATATACACATTTTTATTTGCCCTACAACCAAATACATTTTGTTTACTTAAATAATTAGATGTAAAACTAAATATTAAAGATTTATTATTGGGCGAAGAAACTATATCTAATTACAAGTTAAACTTACGTTTAATAAATTCAAATTTTGAAAGAATATTGAAATAATTTAACTATAATTAGTAATACTAATACCCTATATAGTGCGGGTAATCGGACTATTTGAAACCATTTATGTATAAAAAATAATTTTGTGTACTATTTTATTTAGAATTTATTTTTATTTTTCTTAATTAAAATTTTGTTTTGAAATTTCTAAATTGGACTATAGACAATCAGGACTATGTGAGTTACTTTTGCAATACATTTAATCATATTTGGTATATGATAACACAATATATAATTTTAGAAGTATATCGTTAGAAATAAGTATGAAAAGTTAAATAGAATTGTTTCTAACAGAATGTTATAAATGCATTTTTTTAGTTGATACATTTTAGAACAAATTTTATAAGATGTGAATATATTTTGATCCAATTTGAAATTTGTAATTAAGTCTACATTTTAATTTATTATAAATAGAAGGAAATTTATTAAAAACTTGAAAAAAAAGATCTAAGATCGATGATATTAGAAAAGAAAAATATGACAAATTTTGTAATAAAATATCATTAATTTAGTTTATATTGATAATTGATGTAATAATAATGAGTTAATTAGGAATATAAATATATTAAAATACTTGTAATTGTATTTATCTGGAGAGTAGATGTGAAACATCTTAACACTAACAAGAACAAGATATTGCAATGTGAAACAAACAACAATTAGGTGTAAAGTATGCAAGATTCCTGTGAATAAAATAATTGGTAAAGGTGAATTAAGTTATTTAAATAATATTTCGATTCCTAATGGTGGCGGTCAATTTGAATAAAAGTCAAATACGAATTCCTCGAGCGTGTTCAACGGAAGATTACTGAAAGTAGTTCTGATCGTTCCGAGCGCCGATTAGAATCTCTATGCAAGGCATTTAAGCAACGCTATTTGCATTTTATCAGGAATATTGAATGAAATTTTAATTGACAATGGAAGTCCGATGGGCTCCGACGCATTATTAACGGTTGTTCTTCGGACCGTTCGCATATTGGAATACAATACGATGGTATCGCTATAAAAGCATTAACACTTTGCTCAAGCTAACGCATAAAATTCGTAATATAAGCTATATTGTAGTATACGTACTTTTTTTTATTAATAAGATATTAAGTATAGGTTTATTCATTGCTCAATTATCACTTCATTAGGAAGAACATATTTTTGATAAAAATAGGAATGCGTAAAGTTAAATAATTATCACAATGTACGTGTTTTCTTTGGAAACCTGTGTTTGATGATGTTAAGGTGAATGATTTTAAGAGAAATTTAGAACATGTTCTTATATCACTATATTTTTTTTTAATAAAAATTCTATAATTTAAAAATTATCAATTTATATTAAATAAAAATATTTTTTTATTTATTTATACAAATTTATTGGCCAAAATAAAGGACTATTGACTTCTGTCCAATAAAAATGTTAATAAATAAATAATAATATAAATTGAAAATTTCAAATCTGAATCTCGAAACAAAAAAAAATATTTTCATTAACAATATAACATTTATATCTAAAGTGTAGTTATTTAAACTACATCTAAATCTATACATTTAAAAATTAATATATACAAGAGTTGAAATATTGAAACATATATTTAAAAAAGAACTTAAAAATAATTAATTTCATGAAAAAAATGTTGGTGAATTTTGGAAATGTTTATTAAAAAATGCATAAAATTAATATTTATAAAGTTTTTAACTATTTTGGCAACCAACTCTCGTTCGTCACAAAATTTCTTTTTTTAATATTATATATTATCATTATATTGATAACTATACGTTATTCAATATTTCAATCATTATAAAGACAATATTCAAGGTAAAGCAAGATGAATTTTGTGAACTTAAGTATAAAAAAAAACTAAATGTTTGTTATGTAAAAATCGTTTACAGCATGAAATTGTGGTTGCAAGATACATGAATTACGAATAATCGAGTTGCAAATAATACTTTAAAATTAATTGTTAGCAATCAATTAAAAAAATATCACTAAATTACATCAAGGAACGGGATTTATGTAGGAGAAACATGGTATAAATCTCAGCAGCGTTTCCCAATTTATTCTTTGAACCGTAACAGGTTATGAGATCCCCTCTATGTGAGTGTTCGTAAATGTATACGTATATGTGTTTTGCTCTTGTGCGTTGATCGCGAATCTCGATACGGAAGGATTTTAATAGAGTGTTTTATCTATCATCCCTGCGATTATAATTGCCGTGTGAACCTGTTCCCATGAGCCGCATTAAATAAACACCGGACAGATTAATCATATTCCACCTGAAATCCTTTTTATTATATATATTAGCATTAAGATTATTATTTTATTGGTATTATTCAGTTATTATTATTTATTAATAAATACGTCCACGTACGCGGTTTGCGGTGCTGCGCTCATTTAGCGTGGAAACCGATTGCTAACGACGTGCGCAATTTGCGCAATTTATTCAAACGCATAGTGCAGATTGAAAATTTATTCCAACACAATTAACGCGATCGTCATAAATCATTAATTGATGTCCGTTTCTTTCCGGATGGTTGTTCTTCTCATTTGGTTTTGTTTTGTTTCGTTTTGTTTGTTGGTTTGCTGTTGTTGTTTGTGCGGGAAGAGTGGGTTTTCGTTATTAATTACAATCGAACAAGGCTTATACGAAGAACGCGAGGAGACAACAACGTTCGACATTCAACATTTGGTGATAAATGGACGTGTTGACCCGTATGTCGCGCTCTTCTAAATCCGATTAATATTTATGCTCGTTCCAATTCCGATTTCTATTGTAATCACATGCTGGACTGGATTTATTACAATTAATCAAATGCATTTTGTATACAAGAAAACCTTAAGTTCCAAACTTCAAAAAATGAAACTTTATACCAGAATATTGTTATTACCTACATGTATTTAGATAAGCTATAAGAATAACTTCAAAATGGAGGATAGCAGTTAACGAAATGAAATCTGTGCATATCACATTCACGCTAAAGAAAGACACCTGCCCAACTGTAAGACTTAATGAAAAGATCTGCCCAAAGCAACAAAAGTCAAATATCTAGGCATGCATCTAGACAGAAAACTCACCTTGAAAGATCACATTCAGGCTAAGAGGGAACAATTAGAAATAAAGTTTAGAAAACTCTACTGGCTTCTAGGCAAAAGGTCGGAAATATTAGTGGAAAATAAACTACTTATATACAAAGTAATACTGGAACCAGTATGGACTTATGGTATCCAATTGTGGGGTGCGGCCAGTAAATCGAACGTACAAATTATACAATCAAATTGACTAAGAAATAATATTAGGACTCCATGGTTTGTCAGGAATAAACAAATACACGAAGATCTTCATATAGATATGATCGAGAATATAATACTAATATTTAGTAATAGATACCAAGATAGACTGGAGTCACATACTAATGTTCTGGCTATTGGCCTAATCGACAACAATAAAACCACAAACAAGCTGAACCGTTGCAAACCACTAGATTTAGTATATAGATTTAAGTAATTATCAATATTCAAAATCATCGTATTGGTAACTATCCCCCGGGAAAGCTTATCCATTTAATGTCAACCGTTTTATATTTACTCAATGTACACATTGATAAAAAGTTTGTGAACAAAATTATTACGACATAAAAAAAATTACCTACATGTAAAGGGTGTCCCAAAATTAACACAAGATTTGAATTTGCCGCCCTTTGTGCAGAAAAGTTTCAAATTGTTTTTTGGGACACCCTTTATTAACAAAAAAAATATTAATTAAAACAATCTCTATAATTATGGATTTCTACGTACGTATAGTCCAGGTAATATATTCCTGCAATATTCCGGATATTTTAAAACCTCACTAATCGAGGACTTCAATATCGCATAAAAATAAAACTCACCAAAAGAATAATGACTATATAAAGTAATAAAAAACCGGAAATACTGACTACAACAACGGAATATAGTGAATCCTGACTGATCAAATCAAACTGATCGAAGTTGAACAAAGTGATTTTATTGTCGTATAGTGACAAAAATTGCTAAATGTTTATATGATATTGTAAAATAGTAAATCAAAAATATAATATAAAAAAGCAATGATTTAATTGATTCATAAATGTTGAATAGTACTATTATAATTATTGAAAATAGATAAAAACAAATAAAATTGGTGATATTATAATTTACTAGTTATTTTAATTTGAGCATTAAACATAACTTTAATTTGTAAAATAAATTTGAAAAACAGTATGAATGTGATGATGATGTGTTATGATTGTTATTATTTCCCTTTTATTGCCTTCATCTAAATGAAAATTACATGTACTTACCTCAAACAGGTTTAATTCATTTGGAAGTATAAATTAATGACTGATTTTAAATGTATATATTTCTAAAGCTGCAAATATAGACCGGATAATAAATTTTAATTATAGTATTTAAATGTTTATTAACTAATACATTTTTGTAATAAGTAATGATTTTTATTTTACATTTACCTTATTTTATACATATTATTGACATTAACGTTATTTATAATATATACTTTTTTAAATCCAGATTTATTAATATTTTTTGTGTGTAATTGATAATATTTGGTTGATTTTCTTCAGTTGCAGTTCTCATACTGAAATTTGTAAATTTTTACAAATTGTTTTATAATAAAAAGATTGAAATTAACTAACTGGATATCTTTAAAATCAAGTCTTTAACATTCATATTTATTAAGTTATTTTTTTGATGGGATCAGATCATTTTGAATGTGAATACAAATATTGAATACTAATATTAATACAAATATTCTAAAAGAATGAATTAAATTCAAATGGAATTAAATAAATGTATAATGTGCATAATTGCAATTATAATTCAACTATAAAATTGATACATAATTTATATTTCAACAGCTATAATTTATTGTATAACCATGATTTCTAAATGTTTAAATTGGGTAGAGTGTGTGTCAACGGTCCAATATTTATTTGATTATTAATAAATCATGCTCTGTTTTTTTGCTGCTTTGTTTGAGGCTCTCAATAATTCTCGATTGTTAGTTTTTTTTGTTGTTGTTGCTTCCGCCTTTGGTTAGGTAAGCATATTGCTCAGGGGCGCCATTATACTTAGCGCCGACCCTATTTATTGTAATTAGATGCGTTTTGTGCGTGCGTTTTCGGTCCTCGTTTATCCTGAAGAGATATAATATATTACTGATTGGATTGGAGAAACAATACTGGAAGCGGATTACTATTATGACCGAGATGATGATGATGAAGATGGGGGCAACAGCAACAACGGTAGCCCATAAATTATGGGCGAGCCGTTGCCGAAGAAATAGGAGCGCGCTGTTTTAATGGCTGGACTTAGCCCGGGCTTCGGCTGAGCATCAGCGCTAAGCCGTAATTTAGTGCGTTAAAATGGTTGAATAATTGCGCGCTTAGATAATGGGGTAGGCACGTCCTCGCGAAATGATGAATGCATTAAGCGTAATAAACTTAAACGAAAGCCGATAGGGGAGTAAAGTATATATAAAGATTAAGTGTATGTCTTCTTCCTCGTTGAGCAGTCTGCTGTGGTGTAGTCATGGTCTTGGTTCTGCTGCGTGTGTGTGGATAAATGCAGAGAGAAGCCTATTACTCAGCATTTACATTTTAGCGGATTTAAGAGGTTGAATTTATGTCGTCGGGTCGTTGTTTTGTTGTTTTGTAGGTAGATTGGTTGGTTGGTTCTTTTGGTAGCAGTCGAACGAACAAAGCCCTTTGTTTCCTCCTTTCCCGGCCAAGTCATAATAATCTCGTCGGAGGCGGGACAGGTGGGTGGCACTACAAATCTACACCTCCGGCTTCCGATTTAAATCAATCGATTGCACCTTGCACGGTCGAAGGCGAAGTGGTGGAAATCATATGAAATGAAGAAAGGATAAAAAGGATGAAAGACCGAAAGCGAATGCATCCCACCGGTAGCAGCGGGCTTTACGGCCTCGGACCCTCGGACCATTAAACGTCGACCCCCGCGGCGACTCGGGGGATACACTTTTTTACGATTGTCTTCAAAGCTATCTCCTCCATATCCTCATCCTTCTCTCTTTCTCTTCTTTATTATTATTACTTACATAATTAATCCTTATCTGCTCTGCGCCTTGTAAACCATACGCGCTGTCCTATTCTTTCCTCCTATTTTATTTCCCTGTCCAAGAATCAGATCCGCGCCTCGGACACGTGGTGCCCACATCTTCAACTTTGACCTCTTCTACCCGAAACTTTCAACATACCGTAACCGTTTACTACATCCCCACTCAAACCTAACGAGCTCATCAAACGATCGTAAATTTGATATATCTATTTTTTTCTATTTGATCTTTATTGGTTTTTTATTGTATTTATTTATCAATTACAGGTTCATTCCATGATAGAAATTCAAATTGTCTATAGAAATTAAGAATCATAAAATTATACCCTTTAACTTAATATATTTTTAATGTAAATTATATACGTTGATTCTAAAGTAGTTTTTTTGAAAAAAATAACTGAAACATTCCGCATTTTCTACATTATTCAATTTTACATTAGTTAAAAATAAACTGAAATTTTCCATATTTCGTACGTTGTTAAACCACTTTGATTAAAAATATAACTGAATTTTTTGTTGAAATAATTGAATAATATAATATTTTGTAAAACATGCTTGTTATTTAATTAATTCCTTCTACTTTATTTCCTCGTTGAAGTATCATCTGCGTGGGTATAATTCCGAACTTTGACCTGTTCCACCCAAAACTTTCAACAAAACCATTTAACAAATAGAAACCATCCACTTAATCCCCTCTTCAATCCTAACAAGCTCATCAAACAATCGTTAAGTCTATTGTGTCTCCAATTTTTCTTTCCAATTGTCTTCTTTATTACCAAGAAAATAGTTGCTTTCAATTACACGCTTCGATGAATGATGGCGATCATCAATAATTAGACATTCAGGAAATTAACGCGACACTAATTGATTGGCGAAGACTTTACACTCTATACTAACTCCATGCAAACGGACAGACAATGCCATTCTCTAACGTCCATTCATAAAAGCGAACCGCCGTAAATCACTGAAAACGGACAGCGTATTCCCTCGTTCGAATCCTGCAATTTGCAACGAAAGGTCACTCTCATAATCATCATCATCCTGTTTCTTCCTCCTCTCTCTTTCTTACAATCGAAAGAAGTGGCCGAGACTCGCATTATCCTACGCACTTATGGAATATTCCATTAACAATAGAATTGTCCACTTCCTAAAGCTCGGGCGACCGTAAAATCGAAACTTAATCATTCGGATTCGTGTGCCGCGACTCCAACTTTAATGCCTCCATAATTTCAAAACGCTTATACCGTACATTCATAATTTATACGTCGTAAAAGAGGCCGTACCGAAATGTCCATTAAGTATATAAAGGACTGAATCGATCGGTGGATGCAGGAGGTCCCCCGTCGAACTTTTATTTCATCGCAAAGGGGAATCAAACTGTGTCTCCAACATATTTATTACCATTAGATATCAATGCTTACAATAATTCATAGAGAATTAGGACTCGCGACCATGCAACTTCAGGGGGGACCGTGACTCCTATAGTTACAAATTCCTGGTCTCATTATCTTTACGCATGTCACAATACTGTTTCTAATATGATTTTCATTACTATTTGACTCAAACACTAATCAAAACTAAATACATATTTGACAGTTCAATTTATTAATAAATTCAGATGAATTTTGAAGAAAAATATATTAATTAACATTAAACTCTTTGAGCGGCCAGAAATTCCTAAATTTCTAGACAATTGAATCAGACAGCTACGTCAAATGAATCAACATCAGATTGTAGGCCTATCAAGATTCATCCCTTCACATACCAAGCAAATTAAAGAATAATTCTTCTTTCCTGGACATTTCCAAGAAAATTATAATAATGCCCCTAAACATCTTCAAAAGGTGGGACAATGCGTGTCCCACTATTCACAGAGCTAAGAAGACAGAAAATAATTTAATTTCATGTAACATAATTAAATTAATTATCAACTAATAAATATTTATATGTTCACTGTTCACTATAATAAACAACTTTATTAAAAAATATTATTTGAATTAAATTTATTGATTAATAGAAGCATTTTTAATTACATTTTCACTATTTAATTTCAAATATTTCTCATTTAAATTGATATACAATAAATAGGATTTTTTTTTCATTTTGATTATCTACACATAAAGGTAATAGACGGATGTATTAAAAAATTAAATAATTAATCTATTTTCAACCTAATTCAACCTAATTGATGATATTTTCATTAATTTACAGTGCAGATGATACAAGTTTGTCATTTAATGAGATAGTTGTTTCTCTTTTATGCGCATTGACGTTACAAAGATTATTCCTTATTAAGAACTCGGCAACACAAATATATATATTAATTGACGAGAGAATGGTACAAATTGAAACAAGTTCAAACGTATCCACCGACAACCAATTTATTCTTCAAAACGAAAAATAGAAAAAAAGTTTAACGTTAGTATTAATTAATTTATTTGTTATAGAAGATTAAACTAGAGGTCAGAAAGACCTATGGCCAATAGCCCTCTACAGTAGTTTAATTCTATTTTTGTTATTGTATTAAGTTTATATTTTATGATTTATTTTTGCAATAAATACTAATTTATGAATTTACATATAAATTGTATTTTCAAAGAGTAATAAATTTTAAAATTGATAATTATGTTACATAAAATAATAAATCTACTTTTTCAATTAATATTGCAAATTATTATTAAATAAACAAAAAAGCTGGTAAAATAAAAATTGTTAAAGAATAAATAATAATTGTATGTAAAATGTGACTTATATTTATAATATAGAAAATATAAATAAAATAAATATTTTTTCTACATATACATAATGTACTGCAAGTGTTTATAAAGCAATATTTCAATCATAAATTATTGATATATATGCAATTGAATTGCAAATTTACTAATAAGGAAATAAACTATTATTCAATTTATTTAATATCTTTTTAAATGTGGGTTTTATATAAACATATAAGTAATAGTTTATGGTCAAGTTTTATATTCATATTAATGAACTGAAAAATATAATTCATATAGGTTTTGTTTGTTGATACTGCTCTGATATGTTGATTGTCTCACTTGATAGTCTAAATCAGTGTTGGCTTCCACTGCCATTTTCTTCGTTTTCTCTCTCCATTCTCCTCTTCCTTGGTAGAGAGTACGTCTGACACATACAATTACGTTCCATTTGTCGCTGCTTTTCAGCAGTTCACTGACAAAATTCTGCGGTGTTAGAATAACTCCGAGGTTAGCTTCAGTTACATGCTTCCTTGCAGCCCATCTGTAGCAACTGAATAACGTATACTCCGGGCTGTCATTATCCTCGCAATATCAGCATTTCTCATCCTCCTTCTTCTCGACGAAGTGGAGACATTTACTGAAACATCCGTGTCCAGAAAGCGCCTGTGTCAAATGGAAAGTTACTTCCCTGTGGTTTCTATTAATCCAGGGTTTGAATTCTGGGATGAGTCTTATAGTCCAGGCTCCCTTCTCTGAAGTTTGCCATTTTTCCTGCCATCTTTGCCACAGTCTGTCTCTCGCATCCGTTTTCCTCTTCTTTTCTCTCTGTGGCAAGTAGTTCTATAGGTGTCACTCCCGCTATTACTTGTATAGCATCTCTTGAGATTATCCGGTATGCACTGCATATTACACACTTTCGCTGGACAGTTACCTGGTACGTCAAGCTACCTGGTATATGGCAAACGACGTGATCGACAATGACCTCCAAATTAATACCGTGAAAAGTAAAATCTCTATGTTTAGTGAGCGATATAAAAACCGGTTAGAAAAGCATCCCAATATTCTAGCAATGAATTTATTAGATAACCCCCATAGACTTAAAAGGTATAACACCTTTGATCTCCCTTATAGACCGTAAAATTTGAAGACCGTTTTTAGTTATTTGTTTTTAATGTTAAAATTAATATTTATTTATATTATATTATTTGGTAGGTTGTAAATAATAAATTTATAAAAAAATAATAATTCTATTAATTAAATTTTATTTAAAGAGCGTTATTTTTCAGTTATTTTATTCTATATTCTAGAAATTTATTAAAATTAACGTAAATCTAATATCAATGTCATTTACCATTAAATTAGATATAAACAAAATTTATTATTAACTAATATTGCAAATAAGTTAGTTTTTTGGAAATGCGAAGGATGTTTTCTCTATTCAGATTTTTATTGGTTTTTAGCACGATGGGCTCGTAAAATACAAATCGAAGAATAAAAGTTAACTCGATGTCATGACTCGGAACTATTCAGTAACTCGAATCCTTTAGAAAAGCAGGAAGTTTTCGAGGCGATCCGATAACCGCTCTAAGTGGTTCGATTAGATGGACTTAATGAATCGAGATAGTAGTGCAAATAATTGATCGCTTTCCGGCGCAATTCGATACGTTTTATTGAATATTTTATTACCACTTGACCATTCATTTCTTTCCCTCCTTCACATACAAATACACAGATACACACACAATATTTCCATTTCTTTCTTTATTTTTTTTTTTCATTCTTTATCTTTTCGCAGTTTTTGGTCGATTCTGCAGTGTGTGTCTTGGTTTGGATTTTATGTATTGAGATAACGGACACACAGTCGGAGCATTTAATTTGCACCTCATGTTTGATACGTTTCGAGGGCGATCCAGATAACCCGACCATTGATAAATTAAACGGTGCTATAACACAAATTTAATGGTCACACGTGTGGGTGCAGCTAAAATATTCAACGCGGTTTCATATCAACCGTATCTCCAGACATTCATTTATATACCCAACACACACACATAATATGTATATACAGTCAGTGTATATTTATATATGCATTTGCCAAAGTATTAACCACATCTTCAATAAAATACCACGGTCAATATAATAAAGACGGAGACACACCTACCGACGCTTGTACATCATGAAACCCGCCTCCTCTTGTTCCGCTATCTCCGCGACGACAATCATAAAGGATAATATTGGAAATAGAGACGGAGACGTAATAATTAGCCGTCGTCGGGTTTTAAACGCTCGTTTTATTGGCATGTTTTCTAATCAAGAATTGCACATAACTAATTGATGGGAAAGTAATTAAAATAATTAGAAGATTGTTACTTGCTAAGAGATAACGAAAGGGCAATTAAATAGAGTGTGTTTATATTGCAACTCTCCTTCTCTTTCTCTCTCTTAGTATATATCTATATAGAGATGTACGCAACGCGGACGCATTTTATATCATTTATATATCATATATATATGAAGTAAATGGCATAAGCCGTTAGTGCAAGTTTTTGCGACGGGCTATACATGGAGTGAAATACTTTGTGTGGCAGGGAATGTTGTTTTCGAAAGAAGAACGTGAGAAATTTTCAGGGAGCACACGAACTAATGCCTACTGCCTTTGCTATTAGTAGCAGTATTATGATCATCTTGCATTTGCACCGGAATGGATATATACCAAACGTATTCATCGGGATCAAGTGATTAAGTCGAGCGAAACATTTTTATGATGGCTAATTAACCGTGCGAGTCGGATTCTTCAGGTCTAAGCCAACGGGTTTCGTTTGGGTGAAGTTGAAGAGCGCAACACACTTCTTCGCCGTTCGGGATGCTTCAGGTGAATGAAGACTTGGAGGAGGAGGAAAGTGGAGATGAAGAGATGGAGAAGGCGTTGTGTAATAACTCAATACAGCTTGCACGAAAAATCTATAGGAATCGCTCTTATTGTCGTAAATCTTCTAACCCACATTAGAACAATTCATTTCCAAGCCGTAATTGCGCATCTCGTTATTATTAATATTTACTCGGCCATAACTCATTATTTTCATTTACAAACCAAATTGCAGAGACCGACAGAATCGTTTATTTCTTATTTTCAATGTAAATACAATATATTAAGCCTTTAGTTTTAACATATAATGGCAATGTCTTTATTGGCTACCTGACTCATTATTACCGATACTCAAAGCCTTTATAAAGTAAATCAATATTATCTGCAATAAAATAAGCAATAATTCACTTACTAGTTGAAGAATCATTAATATAATTGGAATACTATTATTAATATAACATTAAATAATTATGTTTGGCGCCATTATTGGTCCAAATTATAATCAATAAAAGTGGTCAAAAAATGTAAAAAAAACAAATATTTCTTTAAATAAAATTTTGTCAATATTTCACTTCTTATATTTTTAATTTATTACCAAAATTATAATATTATTTATGCATTTATTATACAACAGGAAAACAATAATCATTTTTCTCAGGATAAGAAGACACAATTATACACACCCAAAATACAATTATCACGAATTTGTAATTACACTGAATAAATAATCGTGTCCACTTTTTTTTGTTCTTGTAAAGAGTATTTAATAGCTGTTAGACTTGAAATTCCGAGGCGATAAGAATTCCAAATGGATGTGGAGTATGTATATCGAATCGATAAAAATTCCTGTAACCTTTCAAAGCAAATAACAGTAACTGTTGCCAGTCTGGTCTACAATCTTTATAGCAAATGCATGAACAAAAACATGCACAAAAAAAAAGAGAAAAATAAACTATTTACTAGTATTCTAATATTGTTTATACATTTTTAATTAGAAGTAAATTTATTGACTTTACTTGTACTGAATTTTGTTTTCATCTTATACTCTGTGTTTATATATTGATTCGTGTAATTTATTTATTTAAGATAGACTGAAATGAATTATTCTTTTTCTTCATCTTTTCCACCACTTTTCTCATTTAGCATGTGCCGCATAATTTTGCCAGTTTCTGCCGTAGTAAACACACTACTAAACTAGGAACTAAATGCAATATATAACAGAGGATAAGAATATAAACAGTTTTCCAAACCGTGATTCAGCGGTTCTGTATAGAGACGTGTCTTATGAGTGATATGATTTTGTTATGAAAGTTTTAATCTGTAACTAGTAGTACGTAGATATTATTAATACACCGTTTTTTGTTTTCCTCAGAAGTTTACCAGTGTGGAGTAAACGTCTCTCCATTTTGTGGCCATTAAAGAGGTTATAGAAGTTGGCAACAAAACCTTCAGCAATATCAGTTTGTATATTGGTATATTGAAGGCATCTATGTTGTTTCAGCATTCAAAGAGTATGTGGTTGGTTCTCAGTTCCCACTTCTCCACAATCGCATATATCCGAGTCGCACTAGCCTGGTGAGGATAGAAACGTCGACTTTCTTATGTAAGTGAAGCTCCTCGAACCAGGGAACGGATGAAACTGTTCCGAACATGTTGCAATAGGTTCTGCCTTTTTGTAATCCCATAGTCTAATGCCAATCCTGTCATCTATGTATGTCTTCGTTTCTTAGTTCGGGATAAAATTCCGTGTAGTGTACCCTATGGCATGTTACCTCTGTGACATGAGAACTGCTGGCCAATTCGTCTGCGATCTCGTTTGGTCTGTGTAGCCCTCTCTGCAAAGTCCTTACAACTTACTCTTATCAATGTCACCCAATGGTTTGTCCTTATAGTTCATCTACCATAGGAAAATTTGTTCCAGTGCTCCTAGCGAGTCCGACAGAATGACAACTTCCTTTCAATATGGGTGAAGGTTGATTATGCAGCAGGTCCTACATATTCAACCATCACCCACATTTATAAATTATTGCATTATATTAAAATAATTATTAAATACTATATACAAAATATGTTTTAATGATAATAAAATCCATATTTTAAATGCAAGATTTTCTAACTATAAATGAAAATATTTGTTAAGTACAGACACCTCCTTTACCGCTTCCTCGATTAACACAGATTCGATATAACGCGGTATGCTCGAAAGGCTCTAAATTTACTAACGCTGTTTCGTTTAGCTTGTGTCGTCTAAAACCTCATCCTAAGCGATAAACTAAGTCTTTAAATATGGAATAAAAGATGATATTTTAATAATATTGAATACAGTATATGTATAGATAAATGTCGGAAGCATAATGTATTTATAAGACTAATTAGAAACTGGAAAAATATCTAGTTTATTTTTTTATTTACCCTTTATGGTTGAAGATTTTTCAAGGTCGAAACTGTGGCATATTTTGCTAGCACAAGTGGCGCCTCTACAGAGCTACCGTCAAAGTTTTTACGTCTCCGCCTAAAAAAGAACTAAGGTTCGATGACTGCACCACCACATTAACATTAGCCTTGCATGCAAATGTAATGGACATGGCGGATATATCAGCCCTTTGTGAATAAATTACAAATATTTTGATAAAGACAATTTATAACATCAATCCAAATTATATCAATAATTTATAACACTAAATTTGATAAGAACATATAAATATACTCACTAACTGAAGACGTTTTCCACATTTCTAAAGAAGAGTATTTTATAGCTGTAAGTCTAAAATTCCGAATTGATAAGAATTCGAAATGGAAGTGGAGTATGTATATCCATTCGATAAAAATTCCTCTAACCTTTCGAAGACAATAACAGTTACATTGGCCTGGTCTTTGCAGCAAATGAAGATCGACGATGATGATGAAGAAGAATTACAACAACAACAAAACAACACACAAAGAAGAAGAAAGTACAAAAAAACGGTGAAATCTTTATTAAAGTAATTTATTCGTCGCTTATTCCATATATGTAATAAATTAGTTTTAATGAATTTAAATCCGTCTGCACGAGGACGGCAGGCGCTAAACCTAATCTTATTAAAGGTGCTAAGAGAAACAATTTCAATAACAATGGAATGTTTTACAAACAAAATTAGACGTCCACAGACGACGGCCGAGTCCGCCTCGATCCAATCCAATCATTAATTCCGATCCATCCGTGCCTCTAATTATGTTATTATTAGATCATATATGGAGAAGCCGCATTCTTCCAGGGGAGAAATTATAAATAAACAGAACAAGAAAAATTGTTATATGTGCGCGTGTTCGTCTCCATATGAATATAAGATGGAGCTCGTGCTGTGCTAATCACAGGAGCAGTGGAATTCAATTGGAGCGCGGCAGATGAACAGGTGCTCGACATTGCATTCACAAGTCTTGGGATTATCCATGGTAATAGTGTATAGAAAGTATGGGTTTGATCACATTTACTATCCGAGTGATCCAGATATAGATTTCTAGACTGGCTAATAAAGTATATATAATTAATTCTACTATTGTAACAATGTTGCGTCAATGTTTCAACAACTTCATTGCAAATATATATTGTAGTTGGTACATCTGATTGACATTTTAGGCATATATCAAGTATGAAGCATAAGATTGCTTTGGGCACTTGGCATCAGACCTGTAACTGTAGCGTATTTCTAACTTAACTTAACAATGATGCCAATAGTTTTTGGTGGACCCAGGTCCTCAACATTCTCGTGGGACTTAATGGATTCCATAAACAATTAGTAACGAAAAAATATCAAAAATACTACTTCACCTATTACGCAACGCGCAGCTGATATTTAATATTCCCATGCGTTTATTGCGCAATTAGTTTTGTGGACAAGCGATGCAATTGAAGTGGATGCACAAATGCAGCATGCGTGGAAGAGTGGTTGGTAATAGGCGGTTCATTAAACGTTCTCGCCAACCAGTGAATTTATTCCCATTAAGTTGGCCGTCGGAAAGAAACGACCTGCAGAGGATTAGATAATTACAATTACAAATTACGTTATTGCATACGGAGGTACAAAAGATTACGATGCACAACAATACCGTTTGCGAGAAGAAACCCTAACCTCGAATGTCAATTAAGAGTGTTATGTATTAACCCTCGTGACGCGAAGGTTCTCATTTCATTCAGACGTGATAAATAGTTTTACTTCTTTTTTTTGTCTGCTTCTCCTTCTCTCCTTTGAGAGTCTCCGGGAGTTTACTTATTGGAATTTCTTGTCAACCATTAACTCCTCGGTGAATCCTTTGGGATTTCTTTCACTTTATTATAAGTTCGAAGCTTCCACTATAAAAAAAACTTAGATTTATACAACAATACTTTACTCAATCATCGTTAAATGTTAATAGAATACACAATTGATTGCGCATCTTTTACTGCTAAGCCGGTATTTTCAGACCTGTCTTCTTCGCATTCAAAGATTACACGATTGACGTATTTCTGTATTCTTGATAGAGATTTAATGATACCAAAATGTTAACGTAATTGAACAATTTATAAAGTCTTTTATTTATTCTTTCTCTTTGAAACGAAACGTTTCTATAAAAATAACTTAAAACTTTTATTCAATCTGATGTACAGAGTATTAGTCTATACAATTCCATTGAAAACTTAAATTGCTGTTTTTTTTAATTATTTAAAATATTATCATCAGATGAATCAAAATACATTTTTTTATATTTGTATATGGTAATTATTAAAAAAAATCAAATTTCATTTAAGAGTTTTATTACTATTTGGAAATACTGAAATGTAGAAAACTAGTTCAAATTAAGAATTATGAATAACTATTTATTGCAAATACTTAGAGTTTCTAATTTGAAACATACATGTGTGACAAATGGATAAGCTTAATAAAATTGGATTTAAAATAATTAGATTTAAAGCTAATATAGTTTGAACTTCATATATTTTAATAGTGAGTGGTAGAAAGCTTTTAAGTTAATAATTTATTGGATGAATCCAGTGTAAAAGAAATGTGATAGGTTTTGATCATTAGTATATTATTTATACTCCCGAAGATAGGAGTCTTTGAATTAAACATAAAACAACTAAATGCCCTTTACATTCTAGATGGTTCGAAGTAAAAGAAGTAATTCATGTTATGACGCTATACGTCTTATATGGGATCAAGATACCATTTCCACCCTATTGCCATGCCACGTACAAGCATCGCGTTTTTCGCGCAAGCTGAAAGCAACAAAGGAGGAACGGGATGACGCAATAAAATATCGTTTGTTAACAATCTTGACAAAGTGTTTTTGCAGCAAAGTCCGACTTCTCGAATCGCGTCTCTCTTTCAGCTCGCGTCTGCCCCGTTCCTTCGCTCTCTCTCACTCTCTCGCACTCCTTCCAATTCGTATGTATCTCTGTCAATTTGTTATGCGGAATCTGGGCAGATAAAGGCGGGACATTAGCATATCTATTTTCGATAGGTTTGAAATAAGGCTTTCGTGCAATTTCGAAACGCAAATTGAGCGATAAAAAAGACGGACTCGGATGGCATAAATATCTTCGGATAGGTGGAAAGGTTGCGGCGTGCGTGACAGGGGTTGCAGCACCAAAAGAACCAAGAACCGAGAGCACCGAGAGATCTGAGACGGAGTTAAACCCTATAAACGTACCAAAAGATTTGCTGCTGCTGGTACACTCCTCCGCGAAAGAACGGACACACGCTCCTACTTAATATTCATATGCGAAGATGCATTTTAAACGTTTCCGAGATTGCACTCGCACAACAAAAGACATATCGAGAAGGAGCTGCAATTCTTGCTGCTTTTGCTGTTGCTCTCCATTGCCTACTACAAGATAACTAAAGAGCGGAATATTCTATATTGCGCAGAGCGCGGGGTGATCACGACAGGTCAACGGGTGGGTCAATGCTAAATATTGTAATTAAATCAATTCCGTTTGCGAGCGAGTCGAACGGAATCGGGGATCGGGGATTATTCCGCCCACGCCGTTAGCCGCGATAAAAACACATAAAACTTAAATAAAGCGATAAATAAATGGACGTGCGGCGAGAGGAGAGACTCCAACAACGGGCAACAACTCTACCAGCAAGAACAACAACAACAGCAACAGCTAAAGGAACAACGGCAGAGAGCTACGTGTCAAAGATCACCGGGCCATAAAAACCTGGTGCATATAAAATCACTTAAAGGAAATTAGTATGCGCGCCCGCCACAAACCCCGAATGTAAACAACGAAAACTTTCCCCCAGAGAGAGAAGATAGAGTTGTCGAACACAATCGATATACCGTACAAGGACAATAAAAAGAACGAAAAATACGCCCATCGCTTTCGTACATACAGGATGTTCCACAACGAACGTCTACTCATCTCAATATCACTATCAAATTTATATAATATTCTTACAAGTACTAGTAATATACAAAAATGGGAGAATTAGTAACAAGCTAGTAACAGTTTTTTAATTATCAAGTAAGCAAGTAATTTTAAATACTACATATTTCCACAATTCCAACTATTCTCTAATCATTACAAATATGTTATTTTCATTACTTTTTTAGTTAAAACTAAATTAAACTTGAATGTTAAATTTGAATAGTGCAATTATTATTGATGTATTTTTGTAATGAAAGAATAAAATTTTAAATCTGCAACTGAAATAAAGTTGAAAAATGTAATTGTTTAATATATTTACAATTATGTATTGTTTATGATAGATTATTGATTTTTCAATAGTTGTTAGTATAAAATTAAAATTTGAAGCAATCAACAACAGATTCCGACAATAAAATCGATGATGAATAAAGAATGTTAAAATTGAAACATACTGTAGATGGAAGACTAGAGGTAAAAAAGAAAGAAAAAGAGTAGAAGATGGAGCGGAGGTGTGTAATAAAGCCACTGTGGCCATCACTTAAACACACGAATTTATTGCCTCCTAAATGGTCAACTCGTGTCTCTCCGTGTATATTTTTGTCCTGTATGCATCCAGAAAACAAAAAGGAAATCTACATAAACGCAGAGCGCCGCCGCCCGACGAGGGGAATAATTTAAGCCAAACACGAACCACGGGTCGATTCGACACTAAGCGGGGGTTAATAGATTATAACTTAATTGACTTTTACATTTCGTTGCCCACGACAACGGAATATCAAATGGAAATTGCTTCATTTCTCAAAGACCATCAATTGTCCTCGAACAAAAAAATAATAGGTGCTACGACCTTAAAATCTAGAAATATTCTATTACCATATATTAATAATATCTATTTTTTCTACAACAAGATTAATTATATTTATTATTTTCATAATATTGCAATTATTATTATATTTTACTTTTTCAATAAATTTATCAATTAAATACTTATTTAATTGTTACATTGTAGATTATTGTTTATATTTTATTGTAAATTATTTGTTAATTTATAATAATTCTAATTAATCGTACAATTACGTCTGCACGTTTAAACGGAAATCGATTAATTGTTCATTCTGAGTTTACGTGTCGTTTTTTCAGAAATTTATATAGAAACAGTTTGGTTGTAAGGAGAGAAGCTAAAAATAGTCGAGATATCTGCAGCATATCGCCATTAGCCATTAAGGTTTCGCAGAAATTCAGCTTAATTTCAATTTCTATTGAATTGCAGCCAATAAAATTACTCCCAGTTGAATTCTTAGCATAAACGTCTCCGTCTTGCAAACCAATTTTCATTAATTCGTCGTTAGTCCATTAAAATGCCTGGAATCGCGTATAAAGTTGCATGCGTTTACCGCGTCAGGTCTTCGGCATATACAAACAGAAACAAGGATATTTCGGCAATCCCTTCTCTCCTCCTCGATCGGTATTCCGAGTCAATTTATAATCCGTTTTATCGGCGCATCGAATCATCATAACGACGGTTGTACCAGTCAGATTGGGCTTGAAGACAATGTCATCTTGGGAACCATTATTTCACTTTATTCAGTAGTCTTGAGAGGTTTCGCAATTTTCGTGATGGCAGATAGGAATCTTGGTTAAAAAAATGCTTGCATCTATATATCTGTATATATATATATATATAGTTTATGTCGGCGTAATGCGAGGTTTCTAAATCTCAATTAGTCCGAGCTGACACGGATTCATTTATCATTTGCACTCGGTTCGCCGCAGAGCTAAGGTAAGACCTGCAGCTCAGGACAAAAAAGACTTTGGGAGAAGTTTCATGCAACGTGGCTGGAAAGGCATCAATTATTTATCGCATGTGATGTGGTGTGGTTCGTATTTGAATTCGGGCTTAATTGAAATCGCCTCGTGTGGCTAATGTGCGTCGCGGGTAATTGAAATGAATTGGTGTGGCAAATATTAATTTTTATTCGAGATCGTTCGGAGGCCCTAGATGGCAGCAAACGACGGCATTAATCCGTCGCGATTTTCTAAAAATGGGACAGGCCGACATAGTTTCTTTCCCAAAACGGCGTGAGGCCGTTAACAATTAGCGGATCGCCGTTGCCATTGTATTCAGGCGCAAATATTCATTAAAACACCACGCATAAAAATACTCGAGCCTAAGTTGATAAAGCCAACTCGGAGAGAGAGATGATCACCAATGCGAAACCACTGCGACGCGACGTTTGGCGACGATGGGAATGCCTTTTTGACTCGATGCTTTATGAATCCTTTTTTAGAAGAAATGACGAGGAATGGTGTCTTGCTGTCTGCTTTATGTACTCACTGTCAAAGGAATCTTACATTCAAAGAACGCTCCATTACTGAAGGTTCTTCAAACATTTGATCTTTTAAAAACAGAAATTATAAATTTTGTGCAAATCCAAGAAACCTACCTAATTTAATTCTTCAAAAACATAAATTATAACTTTGATATTAGTCTAACAAATATAAACAATTTAAAGAAACTGTAGCTTCCAATAAATATAGCCAATTAATAAAAAAATAGCTTTCATGGTTCTATTAACACTACTACAGATATTTCAACCTTTAAAAACAGATATGTTAACTTTTATATAAGGACATTAAACATAACCAATTTAGTAGATCGGCAAATAGCAAAATAGAAAACGATTAAATGTTCAAAAACAGGAATTATAATTGAACAAAAACTATCAATTTCAAGAAACTGTAACTTCCCTACTTCAAAAAAATGCTAATACAGAGAGACCTATGGTCAATAGCTCTTTGTAGCAGATCAATTTGTTTTTTTATTTTCTTGTTATATTGTTTTTTTTGAGTATGCAGTATGTTTGTTACAATAAATTTTATCATTATTAGTATTTAATAAATATTTTATCGTTCAAAATATAAATTTTTAAATTTCATGCAAAACAAAGAATTTAAATATAAACAGTTATAAACAATTCAACAAATTTTGTATCTAAAAGTTTTGGATCTTCAAAAAACAGAAATTATAAGTACATATAAATACAACAAATAAGAGTAAATAACATAGCTTTTATGGGTTTATAAAAAAAACATAGTTTTTGAACTAAAAATGTAAATAAAGTTCATTAAAATATTGTAAAGGTTATATTGTAAAGTGTTATGTTATATGCAATTATCGTACCTGTAATGTGAGTATAAGAATAGCAAGGATATATTATCGATTGGTATATGGTATAAACTAAAATGATATATGAGGTATGGAATTGCGAAGTGTTATAATAGAGGATGCACGATCTCCTCTGCTTTCGCGTCTTCCTTTTTGGACGTAGCGCAGATAAATTATTTGTTTCTTGTAATAAGAATTGCGTGTGTCTGTGTGTATAAGTGGATTGCCATGTACTGCGGTGGCATCCGGAGAGATATGCTCCTCAGATATTTGGTTTTATTTCAGCCAACAACTCCCGGTCTATGCCAGGCATACGTACACACATACCTACACATACGGATGGAGAGTTGGTTGGAGGTTTGCTGGAAGAGGAGGCAATGCTTGAAGAGCGGCGGAGAGGAGAGGATGCATACGTGGCAAATTAGAGGCCGCCCGCGAAACGGCGATTCCAATAGCGATCCTCGACCATTTCAACGTAATGTCTTATGTGTGTAAATATGCCGGTATGCAATTCGCACCTATGTTCTTCTTCAACGGTGTGCGAGGCGACCTGGAAAAAATCGCACGTGCTCCATAGACTGGTGAGAGGAGAGGCTCTCCTCCTCTGGTCCAGCAGGTGCAACATCTCTTCCGAGAATCCTCGGTGTATGCCTTATATAAACCATTCTTGAATGAAATTTCTCGCGAAAGACCGCTTCCACCTCGAACAGCAACAGCATGACTATTTTCAGTAGCCAGTGTTATACATTTAGAATGAAACGATGCCGAGGCGCGAGGTGGAAGGATAGAGCGGAGGAAGATGGACGGAGATGATGTGCAATTAAGACCAGCTTGGTGATGACAAGGATGATGTTGGATGTAAGAGTAGTGAAGAGAAGAGGAGAGAAGAGCAGAACAAAGAGGTGCAGAAGAGCTGGACGCAGTTTTAATTGCGCCATTAACGATGAAATCAAATTAAAACATTTTAATGAGCGTTTAGGAGAATAATTAACTGCCGTAAACGACGATTACCTACATATTTTTTTTTATTGGATTAACGCTCCGGGGTTTATGAAGCAATATCTTGTTGCTCAAAAGAATGCACAAACTATAACAGATTATTATATGAAGTTTTCTATATCACAATATTTTCAATAAGTTACAAAATGAAGCAAATAGAAGATTTGAAACGTTACTTAAAAAATTTAACAGATATTTTTACATTTAAAAGACAATGTAAAAATATCATAAAATTTAGATATTATAATTTATGAAATTTTATAAACCTTCATTAGATAACAACTTTTGTTCCTTTTTCAGTAATATTGAAAATTTCACTTTAATATTTTTAATTAATATTTAATAAATTACTTTCAAATTTATTTTTATTTATTTTAATAATACGATTTTGTAAACCTTTATATGATTACAACTTTTGCTCTAATTTTAGTAAATTTTTACTGTTATATTTTTTATTAAATTTTATTTTAAGTTATTTTATGCAGATATATTCAAAGGACTAGTCTATTTAAATGCTATTTATTCTCACATTTCAAATCTGAAATACATTATATTTCCATCAAACAAAATATGGGTTTGGAAAATAAGCAATCCTTGAAGAATCGAACTTGTAATAAGAAATTGAAGGAGATGCGTTGTGACCGGTCGGAGTGAATTCCGAAACCTACTGTGCAGTAGACACGATAATCTTTCGAGGAATTTAAAAATCAATTTCAGAGATTATCATCTTCCCATTAAATTGAATCGATCGGATTCGATGAGTTAGAAATGTTTCATTTCGTAGATCTCTTCATTGATTTATTTTCTTATTTCCATTTGCAAATTTCTTTCAGATCAATCATATAACTTTTTGAAAAATATAAATAAATATTTATTTAATTGAATTAATAATTGAAATATATTTGGAAACAATTAATTTATTGTCGCATCGACAAGTGTTCAATTTCAATGTTAATGCGTGTGTCTAGTAGCCACATTTTTTCCTCCGACCGCAAGAAATTACTTAATTATAATGTCGACAACAATAATTCAATTACATTACAAGTCAGTATTCAAAGAGAAGGAAAGAGACGGACTGGCGAAAGGTGTTGTTGGAAAAAATCTTATCTTTGAGTTTAATTACAACTAACACGCATGCAATTGCTATGAATTAAACGTTTTAATCAAGACAAGAATTTTAATTTAAAATCTCGTTTTATTGTATTATAAAAAAAGTATCATTACAGTTTCAAACTTTAATGCAAATGAAATGAGTTATTGTTTTGTTATTAAGATATCAATATTAAATTAGATAAATTCTTAATATTATTATTTTTTGTTTTTATTTTATTTTTTTTCCATTTCATTACAAAATAATTGGTGACAATTTTGTACAAAATAAGTCTAGATAGTATTTTTTTTGTTCTTTAGATTCTTAAATCTAAATTATTGTTTATTTTTCATTTATTTCCACAATTTTGTTTAATTTTTCATAAAGATTAAAGTTTATAGTCTACTATAAACCAATAAAATATTGCTGAGCAAAATAAGTCAAATTATTGTTCATTGAATTTATATTTTTCATTCAGCTTCTATTCTTGTAGTTTATTAATTGTAGTTTATTAATTGTAGTTTTTAGTCCATTTCAGTGAAAGTTTTAATGAAGTTAGTGTGGATTTTTCAGAAAATAATTTGAAATTTGCGAATTATTTATTTATTCTTATACACATATTAATGTATTTTAGATTTCTAAACTAAATTTAACAAAGTTTTTGTATGAAAGAAGTGAGTGTAGTTAGAAATTATAATTAAATTATGTACATTTGTTGCAATTGAATTCAATTCATGAGTAGTTAGAATTTCCTGAGTTTTAGTAATAGAATTAATTGTATTTTTTAGTTTCCTTTAGAAGATCTCGATGTTTAGTGTTATTGACGTCTATTCCGTGCGAAACAAATTAAAAAGAATGCGTAAATCGAAGTGCATCCGCTAATATCCTTATTTATATAATAACAAGAAGAAAAGAAAATACGTTAGTATGATAAAAACCTGGAGGATATTATCAAGAATAAATATCCATCGGCAGCAATCGAGCTGAAGTATCTGCGTTCGCCTTAATTAGAAAATTAATTAAAAATAATCGGGAGTTAAGACATTTTTCTCATCGCCGCTCGGTTTTCCGCAGGGAAACGTGGATTGCGCAAGAGTCCTTAAAAAGGCGCGGCCGCCGCTCGGCAGATCCATCACGGTCTCCTCTATAAAGCGCGCGGCGCGACGCAAAGTGAATACACCTTCCTCTATTTACTTCTTGCTAATTAAAACTATGGGAACAATCCCAGCTCAAAAAAAAAATAAATAAATAAAAGAAACCGCTGATTTTCTTGCGGCATGCGCAGAATCCTTGCTTATTTTATATTTTTACCTTTCTTTGCAATAATTAAGGTACGAGCTTCTATTACGAAAGTCATGATTAGACCGAAAAGCTCTGAAAATTATACGGTTTGGCTTTTCGTCATTACAAATCGAACTATCATTGTGATTATCATTTGGAAGCGATGTTATTTGTTCCCGAAGGTGTGTTCCATTAAATACTAATAACGATAATAGCTGGGTGAAGATTCCAGCAACCTCCGAAGTGTTAACGTGATTACTCGTATATTGCGTACGTGTGTAAAATTGCGTTCGGGTGATAATCACAATAATGACACCGGCGAGTCGAACCTGGAGGAGCACTTCCAAACCATCGAAACCTCGAAAACGATCCGTGATCTCGAGTCTATTGAAAAATTGATTGTTGTGGTTCTTGTTCTTCATCATCATCATCATCTCGGAGAGCGGCTTCCATAAACCTGTTCTTCTACAATACGAAGCGAACGCTCATACACACATGTATATGCACATACACACGCGAGCTCGCACATGCACTATGTTTATTTCATTTAATATAAATTACTTTTGTTAGATGATATTACACGAACCATTTTGCCTTGTTTGTAAAGTAGATATATTGAGTATTCGATAATGCAATACACAACTAGCTATTCCGCAAAGTATAAATTAAATTTTACATGCATTACTTCGAAGATAATTGTAACCTTTAATTACTTAATTAAATTAAATCATTAATTTATTTACCTTTTTTGCAGAGAAGAGGAAATCTTACACAAGAAGCATTAGTTGAGTCGTGGTACCGTCGGATTGTTTTACACTAAAACTAGGACATGTCTGGACATGTTTTTGATTCCCGGTACGTGTGTCAACCGAGAATTCTCGGGAATGTCTTAAAATTCCCGTGAATTTTCTTTCTTGTTTGTTTATTTATTATAATATTGCTTGAGCACAACTTTTTTGTTTTGTTTCTACAACAAACACATATTATATTAGTCAAAGCTTTTTCATCTGCATTCAGAACTTTTATAACTCTGTATTTTAATTGTTATGACTGATATGTCAGCGAAAATCTTCACAACCACTTTCTTTATTTCTCTAAATATCTGGACACCTATATTACTAAGAAGATGCTATAACATCTCTACATTTATCAGAATTCTATATGGAAATTCTTGCGTTTACTATGAGCAACTTATAATTTTCAATGGTAATTGAAAATACCGTCTGATATGTACTATGGATATATTCATTGCTTTGAATACTATATCAATTTGGCTTTACTATTTAAATTGATAAACTTATAATACATTAATTGTTAACTTGACTTAATTAACTATTTTTTTATTAAACTATATCCATTTTTAACAATTAAGTACTGAAGATAGGCTTGGTCTCTAATTATTCAATGTTGATTTATAATAATACTACATAGTTACTCTTGGGGTACTTAATAGTTTCTTATTATTTTGATTTGCACATTGATAGCACAAATAATTATTAATTTTAATAAATGATTATAGATTTGATTTGAATTGTTGCAATACAAATAAGAAGTAAACAAAAGTTTGTATATGTTGTAACTACTATATATTGGTTTTATGAATTACTATACTTGTATTGATTTATTCTTCATATTAAATTGTTTATCATAAATGTGAAGATGTGTTGACAAGCGTGAGCTATGGATAGAATAAGGAAGGGCAAGAGAAAGAACCGGAGGAATTGTCGAAAGGAAACAAGGAGAACATAACTCACGCGCTCGGTGTGCCCCTCGGGGGCGCGACTTATCCATAATTAAAACCGAGATAAATTGATTTATTCAAGTGTAAACAGTATGGAATGGGGCCCAGCCGATTTGATTCGGAAAGCGCCTTTACCAAACGAACAGGAAAATAAGAAAGGAATCCCCGAGGATAGGTTTGAAGAGATGGAGGTGGACCACGAAGGATGAACATATTTATTGGTTTCGGGGCCCGTTTTCACGGTGGATTTGTCGAATTAGACGGTGTTTACCGAGCACACCGTAAATCATCAAACGGCGATAAACAAAAATTATCGTGTTTGGTGAGAAATCCACCACAACAATATTTATTGCTACCAACAGATCCAAACCATCCAAACATCTCATCCATGCATGTATATCACATCCATCCAGACAATGAAATAATTTCCCTCAATTTTGAAACAATAACACCGGTCAATAATAAATATTATGTAACGGAATTGTATGTATATGAGACGCTTTGGTAACCTGAAATTATTAATTTTCTAATTCAATTGCTTCGCTCTCAGAACAATGACAATTCGAAACTAACAACGGAAAACAAAGCGTAAATAAATAACACTCTCTTCACTTAAGCAAATGTCTTTATAATGCATATATTTTCTTTCTTCATCTAACGCGCATAAACGCTCTCACCAAACACGTGAAATAAATCTGATTTAAACCCACGTCTTTACATATTCAATTCATTGTCAGAAAATGCAAACGTCTTCTACACTTTTAAAAATTAAACCCAAGTAAAATTTATGGTATTACGAACCAAAATCCGTTCATCTTAATTTCGTATAATCTTTTTGAAAATAATTTATTGGGACAGAAAGACCGTGGCCAATAGCCGTTTTCTATACTGATAAACAATTTGGATTATCTAGTGGCATTAGAAACATGAAATAGTGCAAGTTTTGTACTTTATTACAGTTAAAAACTAAATATTTTCCTGAAATCCCAAATTTAAATTTGTCTGAGTACTTCAGAAACAAATTTACTTGGGGCCCACAAATTCAATCGGTTCATTGACTCTGCTTGAACAATTCTTGATACCTCACTTTTTTGTAATCTATTACAATATTAATAAATAAAAAGTTATAAAGTACACCAATCTGTTTAAAATTGACAGTCGATAATTCATTTTAGTTTTATGTAAAAATTTCTGAATCCATTAAATAAAAGAACCATCCATGATTTATGCGATCTCGATTGCATCGAAAGGAAAATAAAATGATACGAAACTTGAATGATTTATGAATATTTCATATTATAATGTATTTCAAAAATTTCCTCATTATCCGTAATTTTTCAATAACCGGAGAGAAAGAAAGAGATTGCTTTTCCCATCGACCGAACCGAACCGCATGCAAATTGGAAATTGGCAATTGTTGTTGATCGCGTGGACTTCTTTTTCGACCGCGAAATTTAAATAATTTAACAGGTCGCTTACACATGTGGCACGTAGTGTTGCGTAATGAAGGCGCAGCTGTCAGGTGTCAAGATTATTCTGATGAGGAATTTTTTTTTCTTCTTCTCGGTTTTCTGCAGTGGAAATTTTGGTAAATTGCCGGAGATTTATTTTAATTTCGACCGTGAGCGTTTTATCACTTAATACAGTATATTTCAATACCGTATCATTATTGAATTCAACTTAAATTACTTTTTATATTGCTCCATTTATATTTGCATATTTTTTTATATGCGATTCTTGCATTCATTATATTTTAATAAACTTTTAGTATGTCAAATTATTATAATATTATTTTTTTTTAATAAATCCACTTCAATATTTCGAAAATTTTAAGTTAATCGTACTTAAATATAAATTAAAATGAATATTTCTACTTCGTTATTTCTATGAGAAATTACTAATTGCATCACTTTGATAATATTAATTTATTCTAAATATTGAAATTTTATGAGCTACGTTTATAATTTTATAAATATGATTTGCCTTTAGTAAATCATGCGAAGTTTATGGCTCATTGGGATGATTGTGCATAGTATGAATATTTCCAATGACAATTTAAGCAGGTTTATTTGTGCGGCTTTACTTCTATCGTATTGAACCTCCACTTAGTGAGCAGTTGAATCGTGCGTGCTCGACGCGAAGCCAATTTACACCGAGAGAGAGCATTGGAGGCGGCGTGCGCTCTCAAAATTGCATTTTGAATTATGACGATTGGACCCGATTATCCGATCATTTCAATTTACTAGGAATGAAGTAAATCATCGGTCGTTTACCGAAAAATGCCCGTTGCCGCCTTATAAGTGGCCGCGTAATGATGGTCGCAAATTTTCCGGTGTACACGAATTGCGGACAAAGAGTATCAAATAAAAGAGAAAGTGGAAATAGATACAAATCATTATACAATAATAAAGCATAATTATCCAAATAAATTTAAATATTTCAAGTAAATACAATTTTAGAAATTGAAGCTACGACGGTCAACAGTCCTTTTTATTGGTATACAATAAATTTTATGAAAATTTTATTTTATTTTTGTTAAGTTTTTTGGAAAATTGAGCCTTTCGCGATAGAAAAAGGTAAAGGTGTAATAAAGACCTGATACCTGAATATAGT